>NW_016196402.1:0-2923 GCF_001687245.7 Rhagoletis zephyria | reverse complement strand
AGGCCTTTGTATGGCTATGTATGTATGTATGGTGATATATCTGACATACTGAACACGTTCGTTGATATCGCCTCCAGCGTTGTGGGAATTTTTGTGAAGTCCTAAAATCAACAGGGCTTTTTTATTAAAACTTTGGGCTTACACTTGTCGGCCGATTAAGGTTCGCCGAAGTTCAACGGCAGGGGTGAATTCAATGCAGTCACTGGCCGAAAGTTTAGCAAAGATTAAAAGAATTCCTGTCACTTTCGTCCATCAAAGCTGCCGATTAGAGTCAATTTCACATTACTGCTGCTATTTAATAAAAAAAAAAACCGAGCGTAATCCACAAACGAATGTCCAAAAAACTGACACGCTTAATATGGCATCGAGGAAACGTTTGGTGAGCATTGGTTTTGCAGATAATGTCATGTTGTCCGTCATTTGTTCGATGACCTTGTAAAGGATTATGTGCTGCATACCTATGTACATAGAAGTACGTATGGCTCCAACGCAGCACGGTGGTGATCAATCACTCGTGAGTGGAAGAAGAAATTGCACAAAAAAACTTAAATGCCACACAGAAACTATTCAACAATTTGGACAGCAATGAAAACAAGTCAAGTTAAAAATTAGAAAAATACACGAGCATGGAATTCAACAACTGGAAGTGGAGGTTAATGCGAGTACGATGTTTCGTAGGACAAAACCGCACTCTGCAATAGCGTTTTCTTTTCTTTCGTTAAAGTCGTAGTAAAACTGTTAATCAAAATTAAACTTTATTGAAAGTACTGCGACCACGAGTCTGTGTAGAACATTACTTGTATAATAACTCCAAACAAATATACGAATTCGTACGAATCATTTAATTGTAATCCTAATTTTCATGATCGCAATCATAAACATCTTTACTTTTTTCAGAAACAATAAATTTTCCAAGTAGATTTAAAAATCTCACTAAATTTCCTATAAAGTTAGAAAATTTTCAAATTTTTGTTTTTTCATGTTACGCAAAAGTTACACCCTCAAGTTTTGTCTTTTAATTTGCCTACTTAAATTGAACGGTGCGAAGAACGAATACAAAGGCTCTCTTGCCAAAGCTGTTAATACAAAAAAAAAATTATAATTTGTCTGAAAACTTTCCCGTGTAACCATCAAGTTAAAACCTTCTTTTCCACAAATTTTTGAGAAACATATGCAAAACTTTGGGACCCGGCGATTAACATTTACAACCTATTTCAAAATAATAAAATACGGACCTCTTTATTTTCGACATTCTTCAGTTCCTACATATGTACATATGTATGTACAAGTAATTTTTAAGCAAAAAACTCAACCGACTTCAATTCTCATAGAAAAATTTAAAAGATCATCGTTAATGATCGGATTTAAACCAAATTAGTATGGGACCACCTGTGAGGCAATACAAACCGGTTAACAAGGTCCAGAGTTATGCGGTAACATACTTAACAAAAGGGTACTGCGACGAATTGATAACCTTCTCCTGTTTGTGAAGTCGGCGAAAAAGTTATGAAGTTATGAAATCTCTTTTTCCCACATACATATATTTCTCACTCACCGAAAGCCAAATGGAGAATGCACCTAGTTTTCTATTTCAAAAGACGCATAGTTAACTGCTACATCGCTGACAACGCGCAGATTTCGAGATATCTGTAAGCGAATAAGATTGAAGACAGACTTATCCTAACAACACCATCAATGTACCTACATAAGCTACAGTTCGGTTCAACTTTGAATTGATGATCATACTTTACTTTTCTGCCAGCACTTGCTTCTGTAGACCTCTCCTTACTTAATCGATTTTAAAACAAATTATGGCCCTGAAATTCGTCCAATGTTGTTGTTGTTGTATCATCACACAAATATTCCAGAGTTTTAAGGAATGTTGCTGGAGTGGTAGTCCTTTCCCACACATAAATCTGGATCGTTCCGGTTATGTAGACCCAACACTGTCATGGAAACGAAGTTTGTCCGATATGTCAGAAATATTCAGTGAAAGCAGTATTCAGAGTGGCTTCTGGAAATTAGCTGTGGTGAAGCTTTTGATTTATTTAGCTTACTCGACTAAATTTATTTCCTTTTGAACCATTAAAGCTTGAAATATTGCCACCGATTTCAAATCGGTCGGTATTCGTTACGGCAAAATACAAATTGTGGTGGTCAAATTTGGTTTGGAGACAAACCAGTTTCGGCGTTGTGCCAACTTTAATGTCATTTTTCGCTCAAGAACGGGATGACGGAAATTCGTTCTAAAATACATCATACACTCACTCTGTCGGAAACAACAACAACAACCAGAAAGGAAAAAATACAAATTAGTTATTCTTGGAAAAAGTTTCATGTGCCAAATTGAAGCATTTAATTTACGTAGAAGGACACATCCCTATGCCAAAAGAGTATTTAATTGTCTGTCAAAGCGTCATTAGATACAAAAACAAAACACTAATGCACAATGCCTCATTAAGCGACAACGAAATGAACGTCGCTCAGCAAAAGCAGCATTCAAGCGAAACTGTTGAACCGGCGACCGGATATTGAGCGCAAACTTCCTGCCAAATAAAGACCCCAACTCGAGTTAACTCAGGAAAAATACAAATAAAAGTAAAACCCCCAAAAAACAATAAATCGCATATTCTTTAAGGACAAACATCAAACACGTTTACATAAACACTCTTAGAGGAGCTAATGCCACGAATTGCAAAAAGTGTCGAAGAAATAAATGAATGAATATATCGAAAAGCAATTAAGCAGATGAAAGCGGCTTAAGTGCAAACAGTGCCATGTGACATGAAATGCTTATCAGTTGGCAAACACCTTTACGGCTGGCTCCATTCCCCCCAGGCACACATATCCTCCTTCGACCACATACATACGCCTCGTCCATGACGCGCCCACACAATTCATCGATAATGATGTGTCTGTGTCG
>NW_016196401.1:0-2923 GCF_001687245.7 Rhagoletis zephyria | reverse complement strand
GATAGAGAATTTATTTGTATAAAAACTGCCCGCTAGCTAGTGCTGGAGTAGAGATATTTTGAAGTTTCGTATTTACTAGGAGATTTTTTCAGAACTTGGGACGTACACATACGTAGAAAGATAGACGAATTATTTTAAGAGACCTTATACTCGAAATTTACTTTACTATCTTTTCTTTAGCTCGAGAGCTCCTAAAGTTAGGTATCTGATGCGTTGGTGCTGATGCATAAATTTTACTTAACTTAAATACATATTGAACAGAGTCGGGATAGAAGTTCTTTCGTAGAACATATATAGAAGATGTTACTGCGAACACCACAAATACGTATAGGAATTATTGGAAAGCAATTTTAGGAATCTTATCCAGCCGTTTTCTAAATGGACATTTGAACAGGAGTTTGTGTCTGGAGGAAGGCTTCCAGACTTTCAGACGGTTGAAATATTTCCAGACTTAAATCAATGCATCTAAAATGATAATGTTTGGACTTTGGACTACTGGTGTATGGGCGGTAGGTTCAGAACTTGTGTAACGATTTCGGTGGGCGGTTTTAGGAATGAAAGAGATGTAGAATTCATTCAAAAGTTCCAGCTCGGAAGCTCGGCCAAAAACTTGACAAAAGTGTAAGCGTAAGATTATTTATTATTTACAAATCTATACAGTTTTAAGTTACACCGAAGAGAATGATAAAAAAAATTAAAACCTGCCATTGAAAAATGTTTTATAAAACTCGTTTTTCTTTTCAGACATCAAGTGCAACGGCAAGTCTGCGTCTTACCGTTGCGCGATCAAGCCATCTATCTGTCTAACCGTCTATTAAACGGCAATGATCGTCAAGCTCATCAGCGCATATGTTGCTCATATATATACAGCTGCAATTGCATTGCTTTAAATATTGTGTACTTTTTTTGTATCAACTACTTACTCATACTTACGACCGCTTAATAGCATGTTATGTGCATAAGTTCATTCGCTGTGGACAGTAGTGGACATTGCAATTGCTTGCAGCTGTGCGAACAACATTGACAATCATTGCTTTTATTTATGAATTGTTTTTTTTTCATTTCTTGCTTTTGTTTTCACGGTTTGTTGTGGTTTTTCTGTTATATTATAATTGTTTTCTGATTGCAAACACATGCATACAGTGGTGAAAATGTAAATAGGGAAGATACATTTTCTCATTATTTGCCTATATCCGTTTCGTTTTATTAATATTTTTCCTTCTTTTTTGTATGAAAGTGCAGCTAGCTATCTAACAAAAATCAAGTAAATGAAAATTTCAACAACAATTATGAAAATTCGACAAAATTTCATCCAAATTTTTAGCTTTTTAATTAGATTAATTAAAACTATTCTGAGTATACAGTTTTGTATCCGATTCAATTTTAGTAAAAAATGCAAGTTTGAAGTAGCTAGCACTTACCGTTGATTTTTAGCATTTTTTTTATTGGAGGTGTTGCTAATTTTCTCCATACAAAAAAATTTCGAACCTACTTATTTTGTATGGAAGAAAATGCTTGAAAGAAAAAATTGCCAAAAATCAACGGTAAATGCTAGCTACTTAAAAGTTGCGCTTTATTATATTTAAATTTAATTCGCTACAAAACTGCTTAATCAAATAAATTCGAAAAAACCCGATTAAAAAGTTTCAAATTTGAATGAGCAATTGTTAAAATTCGTCGAATTTTTATACGTTTTCTACAAAGTTTGAAATTTCGATTTACATGTGCTCTTTAGATAGAACATAAGTCATATTTTAATACGAAAATAATAAACATTTCTTAAACAAAGAAAAATAGCCAAACTTGCTAAAATGTATCTTCCCTATTTACATTTTCGCCACCGTACACGCATACATAAGCATATAAATTGTTTTATTAAATAATAGTTTTTTTTGTCGGCATTTGTATTGTTGTTTTTATGCTGCTAAATAGGAAGCGACCAGTTACGAGTAGAAGTGCTAAAATCAAATCTCACTTCGCGGTCACTTGGTGGCCACAACAACAATTTTGTACGTGTATACTTACCTATGTGCGAGTGTATGTGTTTATTTGTAATACCCGCACTGGCTAGTCAATAGCGTCAACTAAGTTGATGTGTTGCTGTCACACTTGAGCTTACCTACTATAAACCATAGTTGCTGTTGTTATTAAGATTTTGCTGTTGTCATCGCACTGACGTGTTGGTGCAGCTGAACAAAGTTTTATTGTTTGTCCAAAGCTAATCAATGGTGAACTGAATTTACACATGAGTATAGTATGTACTAAAGATGGGATAAACTGGGCCACATTTAGGCACATTTTCATACACACACATAGTACACATGGCCGTCATACCAGTTGACCATCGAATCACCAACTATTTGACTCATTTCAATGTTGTTCATTTAAAATTCTATAGGTGGAGAGCCATTTTGTAGGCCAAAATTTAGGCTCTAAATGCTTAAGGCCCAAATTATGCTTAAATGGCGGTAAGCGAATTTTTCTCCGCCACAACCACAATTTGTTTTTGAGTTTTAGACTAAAACTTTCAACTCATATTTAATTGGAGANGGGACGATTTTTAAATGCCCATTTTAATTTGACTCAAGGTTAACTGAAGTTGGTAACGGGTGGGCGGCCAACTGCAGCATCGTAGTCAACCCCAGTAAAACGGAACTGGTCATGTTTACTAGGAAGTATATGGCCGCCGATATAGCTCTACCAGCCTCAGGGAAACCGGGTGGTTAACTGCCTTCGAAAGCTGGACATTCTGCAGTTCTGGGGGGCTTTGATTTCTTTCCTGGCCAAAGAGATATTGCGTCTGCGAAATGGCACCCACCAGTTCATTATCTGCCTACAATCCCTCAAATTATGACTACACGGTTAAAAATTTCAGTTTTAATGTTAAACTTTTTGGACTACATATATGACCAAACTAAATTCA
>NW_016196399.1:620-2924 GCF_001687245.7 Rhagoletis zephyria | reverse complement strand
TACATCATTACCCTACATAAATACATTCATAAACTTGACAATCAATGATTTAATTGCAGAAATGTACTTCATTTAAATGTTATTAAAATATATGGACCCGATACCCAATTTTTCTGTCTGGAACTATCCATGTCATGCTTATATGAAGTTAATATTCCATCAACATTCCAATTACCTAATAATGGCAGAAAATTATTTATACATTTGCGTAATTGCGGCAACTTAGGCGGAAGTGATCACTCAACGCAATATGGTGAGTGGCAACAAAGATATTGTACGTAACAGAAACTTACGATTACGTATGCACAAATTTACACACTTTGTACGTACTTTCAACTGCATGTGTACATACGTGGCGCGTGTGTGGCAAATCAGTGTCGACAACTTCAATCAATTTGCGGCTACAACAAAAACTCATACAGGAGCAATAATGTTGGCTGTCGATGCAAAAAATTGCACAAAACAAAAAATAAAATTAAAAGACAAGTTGCACAAATTGCAAAAAATTAAATGTGTGACGTTCTAATGCGTCATAATAAGCTAACGACATGTACACATAAATACTATTCTATGATTAAATGGCAATAGTAGAAGGATTATTGTAAGCGTACTGTGGTTAGCGCGTAAATATAGCATTTCCTGCAAATAGTAGCTAGGCAATCTAAGCATTTAAATTCCAACACTTCACGAGCAAACAGCTTATAAAATATTACTTATTTTATAATAAATATGTACACACTTATGTACAGGCTTAGATGTATGTGAGTATAGTAATTGGCTAAGGCGGTGATCACAAAGCCCATTTATTGTTCAAACGGAAGCAGGAAGTTGATATTTGTGTTGAATTTAAAATCTATGAGTCGACATGCGAAATGCTAATTTGCATAAATATTTTATATAATCGAATCTTAGGAGCGTGGACAAATGGCCACAGGCAGGTTCCAAGGCCCTAATTCATTTTCATTCCGAACCCGAATAACATCGAAAATTTGCACATCACTTACTAAAAGAATTTAAAAGCCGGGTAACACAAAAAGTTGTATAAGCGTTTTATGGTTAACTTGCGAAAAACTCAAGAGCATATACTCTACCGGTAGTCTATAAATCTCTTATAAGACCAAAAGGACCCCATGAGATGGCGCTTTTGAAGGCAAAATATTGCTCTATTATAAATAAGTTTACAAAGTGTACGTTGGTAGTTTTATAGGGATTTTCTATGTAGGACTAATACATGAGTTTATAAACATTTAAAAGTTTAATAAGGCATTTTCTATAGAACCTTTGGTCCAACACTGATCAACTTTGTAAACTTAATATATTGTCCTCCGATTTGTGGCGTGTGTCATGATGTTGTCTCATAAAAGGGAGGGACCTACAGTTTTACGCCGACACCGAACGGCGATTGTATTTTTATGAGAAATATACTCGGACGTTTGCCATTGCCTGCCGAGGGGCGACCGCTATTAATCCTTCGTCAGGCGCAATATGGTGACTGACAATTTCGGGCGCAATGTTTCCAGTTACGCTGTAAACATTTTGGTTATTTGACACAAATTTAGCAGCTACTACAAAAATCTCAAACTAAAGTTAAAAAATCAAAAGGTAAAAGTATCTTTCGATTGATAAATATCTCTGAGGGCCGGATTCTCAGTGCTTAGTTAAACGATTGTTAACTTAACCACCAACAAGAGTTTAACTTTCAATTTATATTCAGATTCACGTAGTTAACTATGGAAATTCATCTCGCCTGAAAATATACAAATTCTTAAAATCAATACTTTTCTATTCAAATTTGAAATTCGTTCCACATAAAGAATTTTATTTCACAAGAGTTTAACTATGGGGACATGCTGGTTTAAATTTTTGTTAACTGAGCGTTGTGAATATGAAAATCAATATTTAAACTCTTATCAGTGGTTAACTACGCACTGTGAATTTGGCCCTGAAATGAATTATTTTTTCTTCCTGCAATATTTCATGAAATTAAATAACCTATCAGGCCTTATGACACAGGCCGATCCTCGATCTTGAGTTGGTCCAAATATTTATGCTTGCAAACTTAAATAAATCAACTTATTTTGGGCAAACCGATCAGAGTATCTGTCAAGAACATTTGGGTTTAAATGGTAACATTTTTCCAGAACTCAGATATATTTTTAATATTACATATCGTCGCTCCCTACGAAGAGTAGCACACCTCAAATTACCGTGGAAGACTAGCACATTTCAGATTTTTGCGTGGCACATTTCAGATTCTCGCGTAGAATACAAAGTGGTACCAGCAGCCGTACAAAAACCAAACAT
>NW_016196399.1:0-240 GCF_001687245.7 Rhagoletis zephyria | reverse complement strand
CATTTTTTCATCGCAACTATAATTTATAGGTCCGCCAAAAACCCCGAAAAATGCAATGGGGGGACAAATAAAAAATCGTTAGTATTAAAAAATGAACTTTGAGCGACCTCTAAATATTTTTTGATTTTAAAATACAATAGGGGTATGCTTTTTTCTATATAGAACAATCCTAGTCGGTGAGAGCTTTACAGTTCCGACTTTACTGTTTTGGACCACCCTAATGTACATGCAGTCATATCA
>NW_016196398.1:0-2924 GCF_001687245.7 Rhagoletis zephyria | reverse complement strand
CACGTTTCACTATTCGCGTCGAAGACTAGCACATTTCATTATTCACGTCAAAAAGTAGCACATTTCAGATTTTCGCGTAGAAGACTAGCACATTTCAGATTTTCGCGTGGAAGACTAGCACATTTCAGATTTTCGCGTGGAAGACTAGCACATTTCACTATTCGCGTGGAAGAGTAGCACATTTCAGAATTTTTGCGTGGAAGAGTAGCACATTTCACTATTTGCGTGGAAGACTAGCACATTTCAGATTTTTGCGTGGAAGAGTAGCACATTTCAGATTCTCGCGTAGAAGAGTAGCGAATTCATATAAAGTGGTACTAGCAGCCGTACAAAAATCAAACATACATGTACATATGTTATAATTATTTCTCCTCGACTATTCAATTCAATTCAATTCAATCTTTATTTAGTCTATGACTGATAAAAAATCTTACAGACTAGATTACAAAAAAACCTAAGAATTATATAATAACATACAACAACAGCAGAAACATGTTACATAGTACACTTACTCATATAGGAGCAAATTTAATCAAAATAACTAATTAAATATAACCCTATTAAGTAAAAAGTTGTACATGCTTTGTAAATAAGTTTAGGAGTAAATAGATTAGAATCATAGATTTGAATAAGGACCTAGAAGTCGAGAACTCAATATTCAACCTTCCTGAGATACAGTTGAATTCCGAAAGAGCTCTAAAAACCCAGATAAAAATATATCACTTCGACTGACTAAGCTGAGAGTTTAATGTTGTGTATGGAGCTTTGCGGTATTTTATTACAAATAGAATAACTAAGCTGCGAGTTTAATGTTGTGTATGGAGCTTTGCGGTATTTTATTACAAATAGAATAAACGTTTATTTTCATCCCACTAGTTTTGACGCATATTCGCGTCTTCCTCAGGGAATCTATTTATAAATACGAGAAACACATATGCACATTAGGGTGGTCCAAAAATTCATGTGAAAAAGTAAAGTCGAAATTTTAATGCTCTCACCCCCTAGGATTGTTCTATATAGAAAAAAAGAGTACCCTTATTTTTTATTTGTATTTTATATGGGGAAAACAAATTTTTGGTAGAAATGGTGTAGAATTCAAAAAAACTGATATTTTTCTATCGGAAAACTCTTTTCATCTGCAGGATTCCCAATAATAATACCCAATTGTTTATTTAACCATTTTTTCAACGCAACTATAATTTGTAGGTCCGCCAAAAACCCACAAAAACCCCAAAAAATGCAATGGGGGGACAAATAAAAAATCCTTAGTATTAAAAAATGGTTAAATAAATAATTGGGTATTATTATTGTAAGTCTCCTGAAGAGAACCAGAGTTTTCCGATTGAAAAATATTGATTTTCAAGAATTCTATACCATTTCTACGAAAAGTTGTTTTTTCCCCATACAAAAATACTTGGAAAACTTTGAGCGCTTTGAGCGACCTCTAAATATTTTTTGATTATAAAATAAAAAAAATAGGGGTACAATTTTTTTCCTTATAGAACAATCCTAGGGCGTGAGAGCATTACAATTCCGACTTTACTATTTTTGGACGACCCTAATGTACATGCAGTCATATCAAGGGCACCTCATTTCAAAGTGATATTGTTTTCCACTTATGTTTATTTATTTATTTTTAAGAATTTTCACTAAAATAAAGTTCATTCTCTGAAGAAGTCCATATAAACCCAAATTTAAAACTACATATGTAGAAAACTAAAAAAATCTAAAAATGTTCATCCAAATGTCAAAAATTATNCCAAATTTAAAACTACATATGTAGAAAATCATCCAAATGTAAAAAATTATTTTCTCACAATTTTTTGAGTATATACATGTAAAGCCCTTTTAATTTGATTGCAATAATGTGCAAGTTTCAAGTGGCTAAAAATTTCCGTTGTTGCGGTTTTCTTCCATATAAAAATAAATTGTGTTTATTCGTTATATGGTAGCAAATGCGACAAAAAGAATCAAAGGTTTTAAGGCTCTTGAAACTTGCTTAAAGCTTAAACGGGAAAAATGCCTTTACTATAGCATTGACACATTAAGTTAAACTTTCGGCAAATAAAATTAATCTTTTGGCAAATAAATTTAGTCTTTTGGCAAATAAATGTAATCTTTTGACAAATAAAATTAATCTTTTGGCAAATAAAATTAAACTCTACTATAGTACTAAACAGTGTTTGAAAAAGTAAAAAATACACTAAAAAACTGCTGTTGCTGTGCTAGGAAAGCATTTTTTTTTACTTTTGACGCTTAGCTTTACTGCGCCAATATCAAGAGTTAACCTCCAGGATAGCTGAAAAGTGTTTTTCTGTTCTGTTGATTTGACTGCTCGACTTTCAAACAGTTCTGTCACATCATGGTCTCAAATATTCGTAAAACTATCTGGCGCATTTTATTTCAACCAAACCACGCATTATGGCCAAATGGGATAAAAAAACCATCTAAAATGCTACAAATCTTGAACACGCTTAATATATTTTCAAACGAAGGTACAAAAAAAAATTATTTATGTGCATACGCACATATGTACATTAGCGTGCTCATAGAAAATGTTTTTTTTTTGGAAATTTCAAGACCCTACCCCCTAATTTTATTCGTTTTTATGAGAAATAATATTGCCTCTTTTTATAGATAATTTAAAGGTAATTTAGGAGTCGCTACCTGTCGATTTAGGATAAAAAATACGGTTTTGTAGATTTATGAGCTTTTGAATGACAATTTTTGACTCGATTTCAAAGATCGAATGTCATCTGAGAAGAGGATATATAGGCCTTTGAAATGGTATTTAATAATCTATTTTCGGACTTGGCTTGTTGGGACATATCTCGTTTTGGATAACGTCTGTGGAGTAGCTACATACATAATCGAGTTATATATAATTAAGTGCAAGCTCCATAGGTTATCCAAAAATTGTCGGA
>NW_016196397.1:0-2924 GCF_001687245.7 Rhagoletis zephyria | reverse complement strand
CACGTAGCAAGTACGGGTTTACACGTACATATTTACTTTTATTTGTCTAACTACGTGTGTATAGATTTGTTCGCATGTTCGCTGTTTGGCATTGTTCCTGTCGTGTTGTTGGCTTTGCTGAACGACTTTGTCGCGTTTGAGATCGTGCCCGATCGCTTTAATAGTTTTTGCGCTAACACGTACTCTGGATGCTTTTTATTGTTGGCACTATTGTTCTTACTTTTACAATATATTGGAATTCGTTGTTGCCGTTTTTTTATCTTTCTAGTTTNCGCCTTCCATTCGCCTTCGATGAGCACCTGCACGTGCATGGCGCTTCACTTGCTTCAATGTTCTTTTCGTTTAACGTAACGTGCATTATTTAGCTTCTTTTATTTTGATCAGGCGCTTATTTTTAAAAGTCTCCTTACTCATATTTAAAGTTTTTAATATTCATGATTTCAATGTAGCGAAAGTAGGAAAAACACGTAGCAAGTACGGGTTTACACGTACATATTTACTTTTATTTGTCTACCTACGTGTGTATATGTTTGTTCGCATGGCTGTTTGGCATTGTTCCTGTCGTGTTGTTGGCTTTGCTGAACGACTTTGTCGCGTTTGAGATCGTGCCCGATCGCTTTAATGGTTTTTGCGCTAACACGTACTCTGGATGCTTTTTATTGTTGGTACTATTGTTCTTACTTTTACAATATATTGGAATTCGTTGTTGCCGTTTTTTTATCTTTCTAGTTTCCGGACGAATGCATTGATATCGATGCATTGCTCTGCTGGTCAATTCCTTGCAAGTACTTAGTTGTTGAGCCCTGCGTTGAATTTTAAGCTTCCTTTGTTGCAAATACTTAGTTAAATACATACATACATACATACATACTTAGTTGTCTAAATTGAGTTCTGAGCAGCCTACTGGCAAATCTCTGAGTTAAAGGAATTCATTATTCTGACTGCTTTTTTGATATAAATAGGTATGTACATATGTAGGTATTTATTTCGATGGCTTGCTCACCTATGCTTCCGGTCACGTACAACTCTGCTTTACTTGTTTAAAAAAAGAGCATTCTGCAACTAAGTATTTTCGCAAACCAACAAAAAATAGTTATATGCGTGTGTGTACTTGCATGAATTTACATGCGCCTCCATTTATGTATGTATGTATGTCCATTGTATATGTACTTTCCATATTTAATATTCAATTTAAATATTCAGTTATGTAGGTATTCTAGGAATTCGAAATATTTTTGAGAATTATTAATTAGGAATTCGAATGAAATAAGTATTCCCATATCACAGGTATTAGCTCACTGGAATCATAAGAACAGAATCTATGAATATAATTACATATGTAAACGCCTTTTTAAACACGAGCTCACTTGTGTGGAAGGCCTGCAGGAAAACCTCGAACTAGTTAACCAAATCTCTGATGTCTTACTAGTTCTTTATCAGCAGAAACGGGCCAGTCCTATTGTAACAGATCCCCACCAGTTCAAATTTAGCGTAATGGAGTACTTGTAAAAAAAAATAGTTCGCTTTTTAAAACTGCTAGCTAAAATAAAAAGTTGCTGCTAAGTCCATTATTTCAAAAAATATATATTTCGATGCAAAGAAGCATCGTTTTGTAAAGGATTCTGCACTTCACAGATGCTCATTCATAGTTTCGAAATACATAAAGTCGTTGCGTATGAAATCGACTAATTGAAGTCGCGGACCCATTTTAGATTTTACTGTAGCTTTGAAGGACTCTTCTTTAGGGTCCCAAAGAACAGAATTTATGGAAAACTAAATTCCTAGAAACGCTCGTTTCCGCCTGTCTGAATCAAAAGATTGTTAAACCATAGAATAAAAAACTGAGATAGTACAACAATGTAAGATTATAAAATTAGGTAAATTTTCGTTATATAACAACCAATTAAGGGGAAGGTTCCACTTTCACAATATAAGACCATCATATTTGTAAAAGCGGAAAATTCGAAATGAGATTGATAAGATAGAAAAATTTTGCTGATTTGGCTAGATATATTTATTTCCAGCAGGCAACACATTCATTTCGTAACTTGAATATTGCGAAAATTTTAAAAATTTCGCAACTTTAAGCTTATTTTTTTGTATAAGAAGTGAGCTGGTTGCGTCTACTCGTAGCTTTGTTTTGTCTATGATACGCACACTTAATTCCTGGGTAACATAAACTGCTTACTCAAAACAGTCAAAACGCTAGAGTCGACTAAAATTCACAAAAAAATACGTACTTTTAAGACTCAGCCTAACTATTGACTTATACGATAGCCTTATAGGTATCGACTTATACCATTTTTTTTTTGCTTGCATTAAACTGTATTTTTTTCCTTCAAACTGCTGCCTCAAGTGGCTAGATATCTTAAAAAAAGAAACATTTTAGACCTAAATTTGTTAAAACGTAAAAATGGTTTTTATTTTTCATTTCATTTCGGACAGGCGGAAACGACTAAACCCTAAAGAAGGGTCCGTCAAAGTCACAGCAAAATCTAAAATGGGTCTGCGACGATTTTTTGTACTTTCAGACGTTTTCATATGGAACAACTCAAAACAAACATTTATAATAACATATAGACAAAATGCGTGTTGTGTAGCTAAGTGGCGTCGCATTCGCAGTTTGTCCAGTTTATAACTTGGCAGAAAAAACTCCACATTATTGGTACATGCCAGAGACTGAACTATCTTTGAAAGTGAAAACAAATCGTTTTACAAAATAGCGTTGAAATAATAAACCAAGTCGAGGAGTTATTTCACTTGACAGCCATCGGATCAACGATAAATACAAGGCTTTTGTTCTCAATCCAAACTTACCCGCATAAGAAAAGAAATCAAGAAATTTTTGTACTTAAAAACCATTTCGCGACAATTAACCATTAACAATTTAACTACTAACAAACAAGTTCGTTAAAATTCATGCC
>NW_016196396.1:0-2924 GCF_001687245.7 Rhagoletis zephyria | reverse complement strand
ACATGCCAAAGTTGTTTTAGAAACCAAAAAATGTTTTAACATAAAAAATTAAATATATAAAAAAATTATAAAAGTTTTAATTTCAATATGCATTAACTTTTTATGTGTTTTAATTTTGATTTATTAAAAATGAAGGTTTTAATTAGCTCACTTTTACTTTTTGTCGCATTTGTGCCTTTCTTTCCTAAACGTAATAAATTTTGTTAAAAACCAAAACAAAAACTACAATTATTTTAATTAATTCCAGATTCAAATGCCAGTTCTGTGGTCTGCGACAAAAGCTGGGTGGTGTACAAAGATGAAAGCTGCTTCCAGGTTACTGACGATGTAATGAAGTATGAGTCGGCTGAAAGAGGTTGTGCCCTTCATTCAAATGGCCACTTGGCAGTGATTGAAAGCCAAGAGATGCAATCCTTTCTAAACGACTCAAAGCCGATTCAAAGAGAAGAAGGTGGCAAATGACGTCTGGATCGGCGGCCGATTCAACGCCACCAGCCACCGCATCAGCTGGAACAGTGGTACAAGCTCTGACCACCTGCCTTTCACCAATTGGGCCTCGGGAAGTCCTAAAAACCTGACCAATTACTGCGTGCAGCTGACTGCCGAGCAGAGCTTAGCAGGCAAGTGGGCCGATGAGCAGTGCTCCAGGCTTAACCAGGCCCTGTGTCAGCGGCCACAAAGCTGGTCACTGGCCACCTTTCAGCAGTCCTTTCTTAGTCTGAAGAAGCGGGTGGAAACATTGGAGGNTGTTCCACTTGGCTTCATCTACGTTCAACTGCCTAAAGAGGCGGTTCCAGAGCATATTTGGCCCAAGGCCAAGTGGACCGAGGTGACCGCCGCCTATGCGGGCGTCTTCTTTCGCGCCGAGGGCGCCGGCTCGGAGGCGTTTGGCGCCGGCGTGCAGGCGGAAAATGTAAGACGAATCAGCAGGGTGGAGTACGTTGC
The DNA here is from genome assembly GCF_001687245.7 of Rhagoletis zephyria. Classification (NCBI taxonomy): domain Eukaryota; kingdom Metazoa; phylum Arthropoda; class Insecta; order Diptera; family Tephritidae; genus Rhagoletis; species Rhagoletis zephyria. The sequence goes on along the minus strand of NW_016196396.1, from coordinate 1,979 downwards.
CACGGCAGAGACGGGGAATGTTTGGTCTACTGTGCTGACCACTGAAAAGGAGGGCCACTTTACGGTGAAGACGGGCGTTTACAGCGAAAACAACTACGGCGCACAAACGGCTTTTAAAGTGGACATCTCCGGGGGAGAGCTACGGCCGCGCAATATGGCTATCAAGATTTGGAAGCGGACCGGTTGAGATAGAAAAACCTTAATTTTGATTTAATGGCTACAAAAACTTTTTTTTGTTTTGAGGTAAATTAGGGCTGTGATTTAGTACAAATACACTTTCTGCCTGACACTGTACTGATTTTATTGGTAATTAATGATAAACATAAGAATATTGTAGTAGTGATTGGTAATGGAGTAATAGGTGCTAATTAGTGTAAAGGTCAACTCTGATCTGCACAGATCAGAACATCTACTATGATGCAAATTATTTTGAAAAAAATGTCAAAAGTGAAACCATTTAATTCTGTTATTTAAATATTGAGATTGGGGCTGTTTTAGGTTGCCTTTCATAAAGTCAATCAATAAAACTTAATTGATACAGAAACTGTACAGTAAAATCAGTTTGTCAAAAAACATCGATACTGGGACAATCGCAAAACAATCGAGTTTGCAAGAATAAACCGGTTTGGCTAATTCTTTAGGGCAGTAGGGAAAGTGTGAGCTACAAGTGAGAGAGAGAGAGAGAGAGAGAGAGAGAGAGAGAGAGAGAGAGAGAGAGAGAGCACAGGCACGTGGCTTGCTCAGTGGTATTTGTTTTGATTTGAGCCATTTACATTGTCCACTTTGTCTTCAACTGCTGAAGTTTACTTTTTGTTCTTTCCATTCATTTTTTTTGCGTCTTTAGCCACCCACACAGGAAAATGTCCGGCACCGCTGTTTGCAGCTGTTTGAATCTGACGATGACGCGTACGATGAGTTTGATTGTGCAAATAATGATGAAAAAGAAAATGAAGGAAATGTGGTGAAGGAAGAAGATGATTCAGAGACTGATTACAATGCTTTGGAAAATGGCTATCAATCTGCAGGAAATGGTAAATGATAAGAAATACTATTAACTTTACTAATAAATCTTTTTCTAAATCAACAGAATCGGAAATCAAAACTGAAGAACCGGAACAAACGTCAATTGATATGTTCGACGATGAGTATCACTTTATAATGGAGAAATACTTTGCTGCTTCTGCTGAAAATGTCAGTGAAGTGAATGAGGCATTGAGTNTCGACGATGAGTATCACTTTATAATGGAGAAATACTTTGCTGCTTCTGCTGAAAATGTCAGTGAAGTGAATGAGGCATTGAGTGAGAATGAAGAATCAGAGAATGACTCTGATGCCACTGAAATTGATGATGAGGATTATGAAGCAGTCAGTGGTGAGTGGACAGTGGGAGAGTGTTTATTTATTATTTTGTGTAACATTTTTTCATTCTGCAGAACCTCAGCAAACTGAATCAGCGGTCAATGGAAGCTCGAGCAGTTCATCAGGGGAACAACAACTGAACCGTCGTCAAGAAAAAACTAAAAACCACAGGTGTCAACAGTGCAACAAAAGCTTTGATCGTTCATCTAATCTCAAGATACACCAACGGGTGCACACTGGCGATCGACCGTTCAAATGCACAGTGTGCTCCAAAGCATTTACACAGACAGGTGATCTCAAGCGACACCAACTGCTGCACACTGGCATTCGAGCGCACAAATGCACAATGTGCTTCAAATCATTCACACAACTTGGTAATCTCCAAAGACACCAACTGGTGCACACTGACCTCCGACCGATCAAATGCTCTACATGCTCCAAGACATTCAAAAGTAAAATAAATCTTAAAAAACACCAACGGGTGCACACTGACGTCCGACCGTACAAATGCACAACTTGTTCCAAATCTGTGAAAAGAAAATTCGAATTAGAAACACATCAAAGGGTGCACACTAGAGCTGGACATTTGGGTACCCAAACCCACCCAAACCCAAATTTGG
>NW_016196394.1:0-2924 GCF_001687245.7 Rhagoletis zephyria | reverse complement strand
CCCCCGCCAAGGCATGTCAAAAGGCTTCTACATATATGAACTGACGGACGAAGTCCAGAGGTTTATAAAGCAACCTCTGGGCCCGTCAGCGTACTCACAGGCCCTGAGCGGCATTCACAGGGAGTCAGTCTCAAGTTATGTAGACTCCAGACCTGTGCCATTCTAGGCACACAACCATCTGACATCGACGAGACAGAGCTTCTTCTGTCTCGGAAGACTAGGACCTCAATAGCCCAACCTCGTTCTGGTTACTGCAACAGGTTAAACTCGTAGCAGATTAGATGCAGATGTGCCAAATGAGTGTCCGAGTTGCGGAAGGACACCCTACGACTCGAAAAATCTCTTCGTATGCCCGGAAAACCCCACAAAACTAAGGCCCTTGTCCCTGTGGACGGACCCTATAGAGGCTGCACGCTTCTTGGGACTTCCGTTAGTTGGTTTCAGCTTTGAATTGGAAAACCGAGCGTTAATTAACTCGTTTAAAGATTTTGTTTTACCTTTTGGCATAAATAAAACCTTTTCTTAGCTTTATTTTATTTTTTTAATTAATATTTTTGGAAACTCAATAGCACATGGCGACTAACTCAAATATCAGAAGCGACCGCAAAAATCTGCTACTTGCCACAAATTAAAATAGTTTAAGGTGCGCATATCTATACCCTAACTAACTCTGATCTATTTTAATATTTTTGCAAGAAACAACGCTTGTGGCGGGTAACTGTAGTAAAATTATACGTAACATACTCTTAACATATTTAGTATTATTGATTACAAAAAACTTTAAAATCCCAATGGCATCCTACGAGCAGTAAATTGTTTAGCCTGCATTTTGCATTTTTTTTTTTTTGTGTAAACTGGGTTACTACACAACGAACGACGTTTAAGCTCATACCTGCCATCTACTTGTACATATGTACATACATATATTGCCAAGTGTGAAGTGTATCTTTGCTGAATTCCACTCCAAATAATTCATGTTGACATTATTAAAGCGACGATTTGTAGCTGCGAATAAAATAAATGCGGATTAGACTTCATAAGGGACAAATGCTCAAAGAAGCAAATTTATGTTAAGTTTGCCGAATGCGAATTTCACCAAGTGTAGAACATAAAACAAAATAATACATACTATATATAAAACTTTTTCTTTCTTTGCTATGCCGGGCTACACATAAATGTTTTAACATTGCTTTCTTTTTTTATCAAGTACTTGTAAATAATCTGAAGCTGATTTGAGCTCATAATTTTTGGATTAAAAATTATTTAGCATCTACATTTTAGCTGTTGAGTTAAATATGGCAGATTAAATTAATTCAGTGATTGAAAAGTCGCTTTTGAAATGTTTTCTTCACGGCAGAAGGCTTAGCGCCTACAAGCCTTCGGGACTATACATATGTACATACATAACTTAAAACCTTGCAGTGGTGATAACTGTTGATTCAGATGCATAAAACCCTGCGGTTGGAAACCCAAACCATTACGGAGGCTACTAAGTAAAAGTAAGAAATGGATAAAAATATCGATTCAAACAACGGTGACGAAAATGCGGTTAGCCAGCAGATTATTGTATTCCATTCTATTAGCATAGGACTTTAACCGTAAACTCAACAGCTGAGGAAGAGCTCGGGCCTCAAGCGCCCCATCCGCATACATGAGCGGAAAGAGGAAGCCTACGTGGCTGCGACAAGAAGAATCTGCTAAGATATTTTGAACTGCCGTATGAATACTCCTCCGAGAGTATCCTGTCATTACACCCACCAGAACTGAGAATTACGGCTTTGGGAGCCCAAGAAGATCGCTTGACCATCCGCAGGCCTCCTTCGGCAAGAGAAGCCGCGCAGTTGCACATGTCCTCTTCTTCGGCCCGCACTCACTGAGCTTACACGAGATTCATCTGTCCCAGAGCCCTCCGCAGCGCAGTGTCCTGCAACATTATTGACACCCATATAAAAAAGTCTGACTAGGAAATTATTAGAAGCTACCGAATGAGAGATCAGGCACTACCCTGTATGTTTGTACGCGCATCTCTCGAAAACTGATAAATGAAATTGAATGTAGTTTTCACCGATGTATTGCTAGAGATCTACCTTAAACATAGAAAGAAAAAAATTAGAGATTTGCCACCTGTTTGAAAATTGCAGTTTAAGTAAATTGATAAGATAAAGAAAATATTTCAAAATGGGTGTTAAAAGAAATAGGTTTAAGAAGGCTTACAGTCGCAAATATTTTGGTTGAAGGTTGCCACCTTTTTGAAAAATTTACTTTAATTTAATTGATAAGACAAATTGAATATTACAATATGGGTATCAANGAAAAAATGTATTAAATTAAATTGATAAAAGAAATGAAATATTAAAAAACGGTAATCAAACAGCACAAAAATGTGTTTAATTCGCAATGAAGCACGCCGGGTATTTGTCAGTTATTAAATATTTCTTGAAAATGTTCTTCTTCTTTCACTTTAAAAAATTAGAAAAAATAGTACCGCATAAAAGTGATGTATTTTTTAGCTTAATTTTTAAAGTCAATTTAGCTTATTTTTTGTAATTATCTGGTCACACTGCTAAAGATGCCTGAAGTGGCATTATATGTCTGCACATGGAGAAGAAGCTGTTGTAATAATATAGGCAGGTTAAAAAGCTGTAAAGCACAGCAAAGTGGTTACACTAAAGCCTTACAATTACCCAAGGACAGCGACGGGATATTATATTTTACTGGAATATATTAAAGTAACTACCCATTTCTTCTTCAAACTCCGTGGCGTCACACCTGCTGTGATTCCTTCTACAAGTACCTGACTTACAATGAACTGCAGTTCGGCAGCGCCTTCGGTAGATCGATAAATGGCACAAATTGTGATCATCAATAAAAATTATGGTCGACATATGGATCACCTACGCGGGCGCCGCTTAAATATTTGTATG
>NW_016196393.1:0-2924 GCF_001687245.7 Rhagoletis zephyria | reverse complement strand
CGAGAGTGTAGTTTTCTTCTAAGCCAGTTTCTCTCGAGCCGCGGTCCTTGTCGTGAATCAGAATAAATTTGGGCATAGGAATAAGAGAAAATGCGGAACACACAATGTTCTCCTGCTCCCGCTACGCCTCTGAGACACGAACAGTACAGGATAACGGTATACTAGACTATATGTTAGCATCAAACAAGAATTCATGTGGATTTAAGTAGCCGTTAAAATGCGTAAGGAGCATTTTGGGCCAACCAACCCCGTGAAGAAGTACTTTGAATGGCAATTTCTTACAAACTCGTACTTTGGCAAAATGTTGAGTGTAGTTTTTCATATATCTATTTGCAATTTTGAAATGTTCCTGCCAAACGGTAGTGCCTAAAGCAATAATCATAGCATTTTACTGTAAAAATCCCAGAAGCTTTACAATTTTACAACACAAATTTAAGAATTCCAAAAACACCCCAGTCAAGTGTCACATTTCTTGAGATAATTTATTCATTCGTGGCTATAATCTGCTTGCACTTGCGTTTCGTATGGCGCACAACAAATGTGAATGCCAAAAGTTGGCTTCACATCAAAAGTTTGCCCATTTACTGATTCAATTTACAACCTCAAATAGCTGGCAGCGAACCATTGCTTGAAATCCAATTTGGCGGCATTTTCGTTTACTGTTACTTTATTGCTTTTCGTTTCATATTTAGTATGCCTCACGCTACTGCTAAGCGCGATTTTATAATCTTCTTAAAACTTTGCCGCTTATGTAGCCTTTTTCTCTCAATCTTTCACAGCAAGTACTACCGTCATTAGAATTTGATTTGGGTGTCGTAACTGGAACCAGTGGCATTTTTTTCACTTCAAACTGTGCTCGTAAGTGACTTTTTGGGCTAACTGTAATACATGTGTTACACTTACATATCTGCTTAGTACTCAGAGCCTTGGAATGTCGAAGACGCATTCTTGACGTGAATTCAACCAATTGTTTATTGAAAAAAAAAATAAAATAAAATTACTTTGTTCTTAGAGCTTCTTAATTCTTTCCATGTGTCAAGTTAAAGTAGCTCAAATAGCGTGGCTTAATGCGAGTAGCTTAAGGCGGTACATATTTAAAGAGTTTTTGGTAGCAGTGTCCTAGTTTTAGGTCCTGTACTAGTCTCATTTCGTACCGCACAGATATATACATGGAAACTCTTCGATAGGGTAGCGATATGCAACTAAAGGGGCAGCTATGTGGCATTACGCCTTTCCATCTCATAATACAAATTTCTTTCTTTTCACCCAGTGGTTGAGAACGATACCACCAGATCCTCATAGACGTTCTAGAATATGGTAACAAGCGCAAGCCCATAGTACAATAGGGAGAAGACAGACTTGGGGTGTTTCCTTTTTGATGATTAGTGGGAAAACTCCACCAACAGGTCTGTAATGGCACTTCTTTATATTAGGGTCACATTAGGGACTCGAGGAAGCCCTACAACATCTCAAAAAATGTGGCTTCGAAAACGAACGAGCTGCATACATACGTGCTTTCGTGGAGAAGGAGAATTGGCATTGCTTGATAAGTAAGCATACAGAAAGACGCTAAGTCAGCTAATATGAAAAATCTGATGAAATTCATTATGAACATGGACAGTGGTATGACAACGACAAAATTAAGATAATTAATTGCCTGTATGAGGTGCAGGTGGTATTGAAATAATAGGGGTATTCTCTGAGTCTTGCAAAGCCCTTGCACGGTGCACGGATTGCACGGTTTGCAAAGCTGTCCCATACGAAAACCGGTTTTTACCGTGCAATCCGTGCAATCTGTGCACCATGCAAGGGCTTTGCAAGACTCAGAGAATACCCCTAATATGTACGATTTTGTAACTTGTGTTAATCTCATTCGTTGTATATTTGTAACTTCAAAATAAGGCAATGAAAGAACTAGTTCCGTAAAAGTTTCGCTTTCAAACCCCTGATTCTAAAATATTTTTGCAATGCAATTTCAAAAAAAAATTTTTTTTTGCTGAACCCTGGGCCGTCTTTTACATTTTTCGGTGACAAACAATTGTTTTCAAATAGTTCCACTGGAATAATCGAGATACTTCTTTAGCAAAAGTTCAATGATTTTTGGTGAGCTTTACGGGGTATCTATGGTAATTGTCTTTCAGTTCATCACGGTCTTTCGAAAGTCAAAAGTATTTCGTATGGCAATCGCCAATTCTGGCAACTCTCTTGAAAGCTCTTTCCGGTCCTTCGAAAGACTTATTAAAAGATCCGCTACATAACGAGAAGGTCTAGCGTTTTTCTGTTTGTATTTTAGCAGTGAGTTTTCCAAAAATTAAATTTAACTAAAAGTATATATTTTTCCTTTTAAAACAATAAAAACAAAAAATTAAAAAAAAATAAATTAATCAAAAAAAGAAAAAATAATAGTTAAAAAAGCGTGAAAAATGTATAAATCAAATATGTGAGTTATAAAAAAAAATATTGAAAATGTAAAGATTAAGATGAGTTCCTAAAAATTAAATGACAAAAAAATTTTTCATTTCAAAATTAAAATAATGTTATTTAAAAAATTAAAACAAAATTAGAAAATATAGATGTCTAAAAATCAAATTAAAATTAGAAAAAATTTAATTAACAAATATGTAAATAAAAAAAACTTTGTAAAAATCTAAAAAAGAAGAATTAAATTAGGGAAAAATTCATTAAACAAGTTTCTACAAAATAAATAAAATAAATATGAAAAACAAAATTTCTCTTTAAATCGATAAAATCTTACAATTAAAAGAAAGTTAAATTTAAGCAAGTAATTTTTAAGCAAAAAACAAAACCGACTTCTAATCTCATATAACAATTTAGGAGTTCCGTTAATTTTTTTATGATCTAATGATCGGATCAAGGGACCACCTCCGAGACACTACAAAACAAAAAAATATTCCGACGAATTG
>NW_016196392.1:2603-2925 GCF_001687245.7 Rhagoletis zephyria | reverse complement strand
GCTTAAGCCAACTCTTAGCATAGCCGCGGACTGGAACTAAACTATGATGGTAACCAACCAAAGCGTAGGCGCGGACTGGAACCTAGGCCGTTCCAGCCGCTCGAGCAGTGCGGCTTAGAAAGTTGTGCTTTCAGACCGCACCTTGAACATGAAATCTAACAATTAAAGCGCATGCGCGGACTGGAACCTAGGGCGTTCCAGCCGCTCAGGTGGCAATCTCGAAAATTTTTGAAATCGATAAATACGCGCGGACTGGAACCTAGGGCGTTCCAGCCGCCCAAGTGGCAACCTCGAAAAAATTTTTGCAATCGAAAATAGGCGC
>NW_016196392.1:751-2408 GCF_001687245.7 Rhagoletis zephyria | reverse complement strand
AAAAAAAAAAAAAAAAAAAAAAAAACATATATGCATGAGGTCATTTGGTTATGCGTACAACTATGGTCACAGATTTAGCACCAAAATTCTAAGTTATATGTTTTTACAACATATGTTTATTTATTTATGTTTACTAATTTTCTTTTAAAATATAATTCAATCTACAACAGAAACAGCATAAAAGTAATCAAACTTTTTTAGTGTAATAAAGTACAAGTCTCAAATATCTAAAGAATACCATTTATTTTTGTGAAAGCCAATCAAAGCAGACATCTGCGCCGAATAATGCTTTGACGGCGTTAGAAAAACCTTACAAACATATCACGCAAAAAATATGTACTAATAAAATCTTTATTCGAGAAATTTTTATGGGCAGCCAGAAAAATATATGTTTTAATTTCAATATCAAAGTTTTAAACCAAACAAAAATCCCCATAAAATCCCCACATCCCCAAACGAAAAAATCTATCCCCAAATGGTTTCATAAATCCCCAAAATGGGGCAAAATCCCCACATCTGGCAACTCTGGCCTTGGGACCTATACAAGGGGAGTAGGGACACGAATTTCAATACGATACGATACCATATCGATACTTTTGGCATTCGATACCGATATTTTCTACTCGATAGTTTTAAAACGATATTTTTTGGAATCGAGTACCAGAACCCTAGTATCGTATCGAATGTCATAAACTCACATTCTAACACTGAGGGAAAAAAATTTTAGAACTAAAAAAAAACTTGCTAAATTGAAAAAAATACGCATATGAAAGAGCACCAACCCAACTTTATATACGTTATAAAATATGGGGTTGTGAAGTGCACAGATACTTTTTCGTAATTAAGAAGAGAAAAAATTAATTTTATGTTCCGTCTGATGGGAATTGAACCCGGACCCTCTTGGCCGCAACTACCCTGCAAAAATCGTTGGATCATGTATTCTATTTGTGGTAAATTGGAGTACTTACAAAAGTGTTCCTCTGTCATGCTGTAGCGGACCAACTGGTGTCTCTGCGCTAGCTCATTGTTTGTTATCCGATCACTGCTCGTGTTTTAACGAAACGTGATTGAAGTTGAGCATTTGAAAGCACATTTGCATGTCTGGCTGTAGCTGAACGTGTAGAGATGCTCGCTGTTAGTTCTTAGCTCCCAGCATGTTCGGGTTCGAATGCCGTCAGAGGCAACATGTAATTTTTAATTTTTGTCTTGGTTTTTATTAATTTCGAAAAAGTATTTGAGAAGTGAAGAACAAAAGCGTGTACAAACGAAAAAATATAGCAACAATGCCATTGTTAATATGTTGGAGTAGTTTTGTGCTACTCTGATGTAATGCAGGGATGGAGTATATGGTCCTGCCCTAGGACATCGCAATGTTAATTGGACCATATTTTTTATATGAATTGTGGTTAATTTTGGAGTACTCCTTGGTCCTTAGGGAGTACTTTTTACACGCATGCATGGAGTAGTCGCGATTTTTGCAGGGTAATTGTATCAAGCGTCTTTGCACACTCAGCTACAGCCATACATGTAAAGGTATTATGTCATACCATGTATGTGTGTATGTGTTGTCACCGCTGTGCATGCTTCCCTGCAAGGAAAGCTACTAGTTTTGAACTAGAATTCTACCAGTTTGCGTTTCAGCCCAACTAGTTCACGT
>NW_016196392.1:0-699 GCF_001687245.7 Rhagoletis zephyria | reverse complement strand
TTCTTTTAAAATATAATTCAATCTACAACAGAAACAGCATAAAAGTAATCAAACTTTTTTAGTGTAATAAAGTACAAGTCTCAAATATCTAAAGAATACCATTTATTTTTGTGAAAGCCAATCAAAGCAGACATCTGCGCCGAATAATGCTTTGACGGCGTTAGAAAAACCTTACAAACATATCACGCAAAAAATATGTACTAATAAAATCTTTATTCGAGAAATTTTTATGGGCAGCCAGAAAAATATATGTTTTAATTTCAATATCAAAGTTTTAAACCAAACAAAAATCCCCATAAAATCCCCACATCCCCAAACGAAAAAATCTATCCCCAAATGGTTTCATAAATCCCCAAAATGGGGCAAAATCCCCACATCTGGCAACTCTGGCCTTGGGACCTATACAAGGGGAGTAGGGACACGAATTTCAATACGATACGATACCATATCGATACTTTTGGCATTCGATACCGATATTTTCTACTCGATAGTTTTAAAACGATATTTTTTGGAATCGAGTACCAGAACCCTAGTATCGTATCGAATGTCATAAACTCACATTCTAACACTGAGGGAAAAAAATTTTAGAACTAAAAAAAAACTTGCTAAATTGAAAAAAATACGCATATGAAAGAGCACCAACCCAACTTTATATACGTTATAAAATATGGGGTTGTGAAGTGCACAGATACTTTTTCG
>NW_016196391.1:0-2925 GCF_001687245.7 Rhagoletis zephyria | reverse complement strand
GTTTTAAATGTAGCACGCGGAAATCGCTGCCTAATGCTACTCCCGCTTTTCTTCATTACCGTCAGCTCATGCAGTTAGTGAAGGAAATGAAAATCCAGCGAAAGTCGTTGCCCTTGGGCGCTGCTTGAACTACTGTGACTGGCCTTGAAAAATTGCGCTCTAACACGGCATTGCTGAGTGGAGACGTAGAAAACTTAAGAAGCGGCGAATTGCGAAAAAATAGAAATTACATAAGCAATGAAGTTGAGGGAAGTTTATTGTGAAGTTTTTTCCTAATTTTAAGTATCGAGTTTTTTTTTGGCAGCTGCTTTAACGGAACAGGAAATTGTCACCCTTAAATATCGCAGTCACTCGTCTTAAAAAATTGAGTACATTTTCTTTGTCTTACTCCGGCTTTTAGTAGACGTCAATGTAATTTATGGCTTAGATTAGTGTTTTTTCTTTTTATATATTTACTTAGTTAATATTGAAGTTATTCATGAGGGAGAAAATTGGTCATCCAAAGCTGGTTTTGGTATGCACTGCGCCAAAAGTATGTTTCGTATACTTTAGTAAAAGTAATATTTAATGTGTATACTTTTATCTGTTTTTATATGTTTAATAATAACAGAATGGCGCTTACATATGTGTAAGTGTTTGGCCGAGCTTCTCCTCCGTTTTGTGGGCGCGTGGCTTGAACCCAGGCACTTCGGAGTGGTAGCGCGCACTGCTAACCACGACACCACAGCGGCCGTCATAACAAACTGTTTATTAAAATTAAATTTAGAAAAAAGTTGAAGCCGTTTTACATAATTATATTTTGATGTTCAACTTTAATGAAGCTAAAAATAAATTAAAGTCAAAAAAAAATATTCCACTAATTGAAATGACCCCTATGAATACATTACAAATTATTCAATAAATCAGCATAATAAATTTTAAATCACCTAGCTTATATGTATTTGGAATTCCACTAATCTCATCAAACTTGACACATTTTATAGCCAAACAATTATGATGGCATTTAAATTAATTCGTTAAAATTCATAACAATTCATTTTAATCTAAAAACGCTTAGAAAAAAATCACCTAAGCTATTTAATCTCCTGCTTAGACTAGCATGAACGCTTCACTTTCAGCCAAGTGTGCTCCTCACCCAGTCTCCCATTGAGAGTTCAACCCCATCATTCGCTTCTATTAATATTTCTATGTAAATATGTACACATATATACAGTGACTCAAACAGGTGTTCAGATGTTGATTTTTTAAATATGCACAATATTTTTCAAGCTAATTTTTTTTTTGTTATTTTCTTATACAAATATTGTTCATGCGTTAAAGGAAACGATATTAAACGAAGTTTTAAACTTTATACACAATTTAGAAAAATTCAACCAAATTTCATAAAAATTTCGAACTTTTTAATCTGAACTTTTAGAACATTTTTAGGTATGCAGTTTTATACCCGATTTGTAGTCTATAAAGTGCAAATTTTAATCGGCTAAAAAATCGCGTAGATTTTTAATAATTTACTTTGCTAGCGCCTTTTTTCTTCTAAAAAAAATGCGTAAGACGCACGAATTAAATAAAAATTACCCTACTAAAATGAATTATATGCCGCCAGGCAGCCACTAAATTCAACAAATTTTTTACTAAGAATATTAATAAGAGCATAGCCATGCGTAAGCTCTTCACCCCAAAAAAAATGTCAAAAATACATTCTTTGAAATAAAATTTTGGTTTGACGTTTTTTATCTACATATAGATAGTAGAGAGCTACATGATTCAAAATTTTGGAATAAAATTAAACACAAGGTGTCCTTGCGGTATTCCAGAAAAACAACATCAAAAATCAACATGTGAACACTTTTTTGTGTCACTGTAAATATGAGCGTTCATAGCCCAAATATGAATGTTCATTCTAGTTTCTATTTACATACATTTACTCGTCATTTCGCCGGCAGCCTGTCATATTTTGACATTTATGTGCATGTTTCCAATTTAGTAGCCCACAAGCACACGTACATATAAATAAACTGAATTACCCACCTACATATGTACATACAGATATAGTAAATACCACACACTCGCCCATTTCACTGTTTTCATATTTTCTTTCTGACAGCCATTTATGTATGTATATCCAACATTGGTACTGCTGTCATGCGGAAAATATGTATTTATACATACATACATATGGCAGCGTGTATATATATAACAGACTATAAAAATTATCCCAAATGTCTTTTATATTGACGCAGTCATTAAAATGTCATTATGGCTCACACTATTTGTAAATATAAATAGAACTAAGTGTTATTATAGCTAACCGGAAAAGGATGTATGCATACATACATTCATATATATGTGCATTTATTGAATTGCTAAAGGGGGTTTATCGATATTCGATGGAGGTTATGTACTTCAAGAAAAATTTGTGTTGCATTTTTTGCTTTATTAAAATTCATTTAGTCAAAACTCGCATTTATTGAATATTTGATTAAATTTAATTTTAGTTGAATTTTTAATTAAATACTCCTTTCCCTTGAGATTTCTCCAAACAATTTTTCCATTTTCTAAATGCAGGTGTTGACACTGTGGTCTGTAGCGGAAGCTGTGGCTGTCCGAAAAGTGCTTGCGGCCTCAGTATTTGTATAGGATTTCATTGTCCAAAAGAACAGAAAAAAGAATTAAACAAAAAACAAATGTAAATAAAATGTTGAAACATAATATAAAATTCCATAAAAATTGCAAAGCTCGTTAGGTGAGCACACTAAATATATGTAGTTATGCAGAATTTTAAATGACAGAAATACCAACTACCAATTACATACATACATACATATGTACGTAGTGTGCTTGTAAATTTTGCAACGTGATGAATTGAATTTTATTTAAGCTTTAGGCTTTCTGCACATTGGTCGTCCAATCATAGTTGCTTCATCG
>NW_016196390.1:0-2925 GCF_001687245.7 Rhagoletis zephyria | reverse complement strand
CGAAGTAAGACGAACTGGCAGGCAATGCAAAGAAATGCAATGCAATAAAGTAATGCAGAATTTCTTTTTGGTTATTCATACTTCCGAGAAGGTAGGAAGGAGTATGCTGGGTATATATATGTATAATATCTCAATTTGTAAACGAAGAACCTGACCTCAAATCTCATCAATAAACGTCTGCCGCCTTTCAAATAGTGCACACAGTCAAGTCCAACAAGCTCGGTCAGCCGGCCAAAGCCAAGTAAACTTCACCAGAAACTTCGAGTTTGAATTGCAAAAGGTAAAACCAAATTCACACTGAGAAATGACGCTAACCACCCATACTGTAGAAATATTAAAACCAAAAGAAAAAGATCGTAAAAAAATCAAGTAATGCTTTTTGTTTGTTTGCACTGATCGGGTGTTAGGACTGCTGCTGTTACGACTGCTGCTAATACAGCTAAGCCAATAAATCATTTGGTAAAATGCGAGAAATCAGCTTAAAATGCAACAAATAAATAACACAAAAACTATTAATTGTATTGGATACAAATACATATTTCGTAAAATATTGTACGAAGCGACTGTGGCGGCAACGACAACGACAGCGACAGCATAAAGCACTCAAACAACATCAAGAGCATTGCGGCAAAGCAATTGTTGCGAAGCAGTCAGCCTAATAAAGTGGTCCCCGACTGGACGATAAGAATCACAGTGGCATTTACCCAGCCAGCGAAAAATCCGAAAATTTAAAAAAAGTGGATGAAGTGCGGATTTTTGTGTTTCGAATACTTTGACGATCCGTTTTTTGGCTTTCCTTCTGCACTTCACAGATACTTTTTCATGGTTAAAAAAAAAATTAAATAAATTAAGGAAGCTCCTGACGGTATCCGAACCCGGCACGTTCTGGAAGCTAACAAAAAGCGGCACGCTCCTCTTCACGCTCAGCCACTGCCGACTACGCATGCATACTTTCAAATGTTTAGCTTGAACAAATAAAATACAATTATTGCTTTCAAATAACATCATCTTTTTCGAATGTTTCGAATGTTTTCCGAATACGAAAATGAATTATGTATATCTGTTGTCGTTTTCTATTTGTTTCCGGACACATAAAATTGTACTAGACTGCACTGTCAGCAAAATTCACGTTTCTCTGCTGGCTGGGTAGTGACCGCTACGGTTGCTGCAGTATGTTGTTGGACGTAGTGAGAGGCCCACAACTTAACTTTTATGCACTAAAATACATACTTAGCGCCTGCTAAACGTAAACTCCCTGCGGCAATAGCAAATTTAAATGCGGCGCGTTCATTGTTGTTGTCATAGAGTTGCTTGTTAGCAGTAGAGAGTTAAGAGCGAAATACACCACACAAGCGGCTTGTCAAACATTCTTCAAACATACTTTTCCCATTTTGCCATACACCATGCAAACATGAGTCATTCAAGCAGAGAATTTCAGTTTTCTTCCGGTTCACAATGTTAAACTTTTTTGGTTTTCTTCCATTTTTCTGCCTTACGTCCTCACTTGGTGAAAATTCAGTGGCAAATGAGGCGATTTTACCATCCACATCGCAAGCGGTTTGTTCAAACGTCAACATGGCGNGGACACGGCGCAAACTCGCAAAGTGTTTTGCGTACTAAATATGTTGAAAAATAAAGATTTTTTTACTACAGAAAAGAGTGTTTTCAACCAACGGATATTCATTTATGTGGTGCGTTATATTTAGTACTCAATAATTTGCATCAAGGAAGGCCAGTGCAAACGTGCTGTAGTTGTGAACATTGATTAAAAATAAAAATACAAGATCTACGTAAAGGGCATTATCGTTGCAGCAGAAAAACCTTACTGTCGCATTTCGTTTGCTTGATTCTGTTTTACTATAAAAAATATATTTTATAAAAAAAAGTAAGCGCGCCTAGGCCACAGTGTAGAATTGAAAATTACGTTACATATATGTATAACTTGTCTCATAATATGATATATGTATGTACATGTGCTTGATTCTAACTCCTCTAGATACCTAGAAAATATAGAATCAATTTATCAATATCAAGTGAATTTTGGTGTGGCGAGCCATGCATACAAGCCTCCGCATTTTCGGATCAGAAAGCACAAAGCAGCCAGACAGTATAAGAGTATCGCATTTACTGTGAACAATGCTTAATAAACGAAGAACGCAGAGCTTGTTGGGAATTTTGTAAGCCCAATATAAGGCTTTGAAATGAGGCACTGGACTATTCTTTGTGGTGTGAGAATTTTTATTTAGTCGACTTGAATTACGTATTATGATTTTAGTGAAAAAGGTTGCTGAACTGCTCCGAAGTGGACCGTGTTGGATGATTTGACAAACCCAACGCATTAAAGGTGGCTTAGTGCGTGCAACACAATGTAGGTAAAAAAAAACACAAAAAAAAATGGAAAACGTCAAAACTGATTCACAAAAAATACAACAATATTAATTTTTTGCACCCATGAATCTGCAAAACGCAACGCCGGTAATGCCAGGAGCGGTGACTCCCAAACCCTGTTCCCCATTATGTGTTGCTGCCAACTTTAGCGGTCGGCAGCAGGTTTTGAAAAGCTGCTACGCTAAAAGCCAGCAACCGCATATCAGCCGCAATAACCAGCAAACTAGCCCCAACACACCACTAGCTATCACCCCTAAGACAACGACAACATAAGAACTGCAACCCAATAAAAAAATCTACAAGTACATACAAATCTGAAGCGGCTATATCGATTTTGATATACTGACAGTGTCGCTATTAGACCCTTTTCAATGTGGTATAATTCCCAACTCCAATGAAATTAAAAAGCTAGAAAGGAGTGGAGACTGCTGGGGTGGCTGGGGACAATTAAGATTAGGAATAAGATTTCGATTATGAGTAGGATTGATATGAAGACAAAGATGAAGATGAAGATGAAGATGAAGATGAAGATGAAGA
>NW_016196389.1:0-2925 GCF_001687245.7 Rhagoletis zephyria | reverse complement strand
ATACTATTAACTATACAAAGTTCCAGTGCCTAAATGAATTAAACCCCTTTTATCCGTTTGCAAAATCAAATACAATTTAAACTGACTCCAAATAGAGGATTAGTGTTAAATAAATGTCAGGCTAAATATGGCTTTGAGTGCAAGCCGAATATCTATGTATGTATGTACCTAGAATAAATAAGCATTAATGCATTAGTACAAGCCATGACAAAATTTGCACGATTACAACACTATTCGATGGATTACATCCGAACAAATTATGTAAATTCAATTAATTCGCTTTTATTTATAAAACTTATACTAAGTGCGCATTGCATGTATAAAACAATTGTTAGATAAAATTTGCAAAAAGCTTTGAAGTGTTCCACCGCACACACTCTGCATTGCGTGCGGCGGAAAAGCTTTTAAAGTCACGTAAGCGTGAATAAATTTTATATCTACATATATGTATAGACAGATATGTATCTATGTATGTATCTGTGTATGTATGTATTTTGATATGGTGTCGACATTACTTTCAAAAACCTGTAAACAACTGTAAGTTACATAATTGCGTACAAATAAAGTTTGTCTATATCTTAATTCAAACTAAATATGTCACTCATACGTCATGTCGAACCAACAAAATTTCATTCGCGTTAATTCGGAAGTAATGCGACACCGATCAGATAAACATTGGTTCAGAATAACGCAACTTTTACTATCTAGCACACATTTCGAGTGCAAAGCACACAAAATACGCAACCTAATCCGGTAGGCAAATATGCAAATAAAAATTAATTTGTAATAAAATATTTGTATGCGTCGCCTAGTGGCGCTAATTCAAATAAAATTAAGACGCAGAAAAAGTGGCAATTGTAAAGGGGCTGGAGTTTGTTATTGAGTGTAGATAGTATTTTGGTAGCAACTGTTTACTACACGTACAAATATGTATGTGTACATAATGCATATGTATGTATGAGACCTAGTACAGGCACTAAAAAATAAAACCATTGTTAAATTAATCTATAAATAAATAATTCGGGAAAAAGGTGGTTACTCTACTTAGACGGAGTATTGTGCTGCATCTAAGGATCTTAAAGTATTCCGTAGCGAATGACTAACACTCCAAGAGTCTCGTTATACGTCGGAAATCGTATGGAAATAGTAAGCTTGAAAATATTGTCGTGGCCAGTCGAGCCACTACAAACAAGCTGCCAATCATCATTTTATTACATTGCAAATTTTACGTTTTTGCTTTTCGTAAGCGTTTCGGTTAAGGCTAATTTTCTCTATTTTTTCACATTTTATTGACTTTTTTTATTTTTCTTTTTCCTAACATTTTAAATTCATTCGTTTTAATTCTTGTGAAGGATAAGTAAAAGTAAAATGACGCAGCACTAGGGTGGGACAAAAATGTATGGGAGAAAAGTAAAATCGGAAATTAATGCTCTCACCCCCTAGGATTGTTCTATACCGAAAAAATATACCCCTGTTTTTTTATTTTAAAATCAAAATATATTTAAAGGTCGCTCAAAGCGCTCAAAGTTTCCCATGTATTTTGTATGGGAAAAAAAAGCTTTTGTAGAAATGGCATAGAATCCATGGAAATCAAAATTTTTCAATCTGAAAACTCTGCTTCTCTTCAGAACATTTCAGAGAATAATGCCCAATTGTTTATTTAAAAATTTTTTAATTTTAACTATTTTTAAGTTTAAATTAAAAAACGTTTAAATAAACAACTGGGCATTATTCTCTGAAGTCCTCTGAAGAGAAGCAGAGTTTTCAGATTGAAAAATTTTGATTTTCATGGATTCTATGCCATTTCTACGAAAAGTATTTTTTCCCCATACAAAATACATGGGAAACTTTGAGCGCTTTGAGCGACCTCTAAATATATTTTGATTTTAAAATAAAAAAACAGGGGTATATTTTTTTCGGTATAGAACAATCCTAGGGGGTGAGAGCATTAAATTTCCGACTTTACTTTTTTTGGACAACCCTACGCAGCACACCTTATATCCCCCCTCCCCCCACCATACTCAGACAACTCTTCTTAAACAGGGTATTCGATTATTCGGCGTTTTACCAAAACCGGTTTTCGAGTTATTCGAAAAAGCGCCATTTGAAAAAAAAACGGTTCCTGATTATGAAATTAATAAAAAGCCGTATAAACCAGTTTTATTTTACATCGTTTTCATGCAGTGAAATGCGTATTACTATAAAACTATTTATTAACAGTAAAGATAGCTTTTAGTTAGAAAAAAGCCAAGCAAAATAAGTAAACCTTTTTTTATATCAAAAGTAAAACTAATAAAAATCAGTTTCGTATTATTCTACAAATTAATTATTGCATTTTTTCATACTTTCAATCGTGAGGCCCATGGTTCACTTTCTGGTGCCAGCAACATCAAAAAATGAATAAAAAAATTTAAAGCGCTTGCCGCTCGACAGACAATGGAAAACCTCCGAGTGTATGTACTTCTGCCATAAAAAAAGCTTCTTTGCTGGTTGAGTAAAAGTGTAGATTTCTCCATTTGTGTCACATCATCAAGAAGCAGAACACGAATTGGAGAGGTCAAGATTTGTATGAAATGAAATAACCGACTTGTTCGATAAAAGACCGGTTTATTTGATTCCCGAAAAATTAAGATTTCAAAAAAAAGTCACCTATAGATATCACAAAAAAAAATCCGATGGAAACCGGTTTGGAAAAAGCGAGTCACTCACCCTACTCTTAACCCTACAAAATTCGTTGCAAGTCAACCGCCCAGCAGAATAAAAAATTAAACTTGTAGAAGAGTTCAAACGCAAAGCCAATCGGGTATGTTTTGCAAACGAATACAAGGACAGTGTAATAGAAAAAAAAAATAACTAAAACCAAAAAAAAAAAATCAAAGAATAGTATAAAAAGAAAAGATATGGTGAAAAAAGTAGACAGGCGAA
>NW_016196388.1:0-2925 GCF_001687245.7 Rhagoletis zephyria | reverse complement strand
TGGTCAAAATATCGCACTCCTATTATTTTGTGGACAACTGTACATATTTACAATACTACATATATGTATCTAGTACATAAAATGTGCATCTGAGTCGTCGGTATGTTGTTTTGGTGCGCTGTCGCTTAGAATTTTCCCACGCGAACCACTCAACCAATCAAACGATGAAATGAATAAACTCTGACGGCTTCCTGCTGCTGACCCACACCAAAAGTGGACGACGACGACGACGACGACGACGACGACGACAACGACGACGCCGCCACAGTCGTCTGGCTCTGCCATTTCTGTATATTCGTATAGTTTATGTATGCACTTAGGTGCCAAGCCAACTGATTTAGAGGTTCAATGTGAAGTACATAAGTGAAAATACTCGTACTTAGCTGAGTGTGGTGGTCGCTGGCGCGTCCTCATCAAATGAGTGGTTGCAGCTATGAAGTTTTCTTTTTTCCCTTTCGTTTCTTAGGAAGTCCAGCAATTTTTGGTCTTACCTCTTTCTCGAGTTCAGCTTTTATGTACGCTGGCTGGCAGTTGTTATCACTTATTGTTGCATGTAGCAAGCAAGCAGCCTGTTGCTTTTCTGCAACTCATTTCTGTTCCTCAATCTCGCTTGTTGCTTGCGCGTACTCCTCCTTCCTTCGCCGCTTGAGTGATTTGTGTGCGAAAATAGACACCGTCTTACTTGTTGGCGTTGCTCTTGCATTCCTGCATTTCTTCCTCAATTTACTTGGATTTTCTAGCATAATTTATATTACTTTAACATTTCTCTTTGCTGGCATTGCTTTTGCGTTCATTTTCTCCCTACTTGCTGCAATTATTTACCAGTTGGTTAGGACGTTTTTTTTCAAATAGAATCGCTGCGATTATGACTTTGCAGATTTCGTAATGCGTTTCAATTTTTATATTTCGTTCGAGTACTGCCTGAGAATAGACTATTCTGCTATGTGCTCGCTTCATTCACAGCCTCAACTCCCTCCACGTTGCCTCTAATTCCAGCTATACATGCGTCAATCCATCAATCAACGCTTAAGTATTTTCTGTGTCCACTTGCCTGTTGAGGCTCTTTTCAAAAATTTGCAATTATTGCCTCTTCATTCCCCCCTTTTTCCCTGCATCAGATTTTGAGCAAAAGGCCTGGCCATTTAAATAATACTCATTCTTTCTTTATAACTTTGCTGTCCCTTAACTTATTGTTCATGCAGGCCTGTCTTCGTCTGCCTTATAATACTCCTCCTTTTCATTAACCTCTCACTCGCATTTAACTAGCCATGCCTACGCTGGGGTTAGAGAGCTGCTCGCTCATTCGTCGCGGATGTTCCCTTCAGTCCAATTATCCAGCATTTTTAATTTACAACAATACGTAATTTTTTGCTGTTGTTGTTGTTGTCGTTCTTGACAATTGACGTTGACGGATTTGTTTATTTATTAAAAATTTGCCAGTCCCGCCAAAGAGGGTCAGCAATGAGCGCATGACTGAGTATGTTGGGTCTTTTGAAGTTGTATACAAAATTTTCAGTCAAACGAAGCTGTTTTATTGCACTTAATCTTGGTGAAAACGTATTAGCTACAAACACTGATTCCACTTCCTCTCTTAGGGCACATGCGAGTTGTCATGAACCGTTAGCTCAGTGGATGCAAATACATATCTTCGTTTAAACTACAAAACCGCGTATCGTCATTCTGCAAAACCGCGTAACTGACATTGGCTGCCAAAAATTTGGTTTTGCTCACACAAGCTCTTGGCCCAATCCTTATCCATTCGTCCTGAAATATACTAGGCAGAAATGCGATTTCTTTACGAAAAAGCGATCGGATCTTTCGAATGGCACGTTAATGCTTTGCTCAATCGGCCAGTGTACTCCCTTGAAGTATACATCTCCATTTGGAACATGCTCAAGTGCTTTCTGTTAAAGGAGCTTTTCACCATGACAGCTGGCACGAAAGCTTTTTCATAAATCTTTCGGATAATCTTGCCTACTGTCTTTCAATTGTCTTACAAAACACTTGTAACTAGCTCAGCCAGAATTGCCCTGTAAGTGGAACTGATTTTCTCTCTAAAGATACAGGTGGAATATGTTGCTGTTAGGTTAAACATGCAGGTATGCATTGTTCGGGCGCATTTTGAAACTCTCAAAGCTTCTTAGAATTATAATCCGCGAACGTTAGGCTATCCGCGGTACGGCCATCAGGGGCATTGTGTGCTTCTTCAAGGAAAGCCAAGTTTATTATTAAGTTAAACGCTATAGCGGGCTTGACTCTGCGCTAGTTCCAATGAATGCTCTCCCTCCAACCATCCTTCGTCGAGGAGCGCCAGCATTTTTTAATTTGCCTTGTAAACCGCATTTTAAGCTGTCCTTAATTAACCTAAGATCAGATACTTTTCTATCCGCTATCGGTTGCCAACAATTTTGCTTGGGGATTGCAATCTCTCATTTCTGCTTTTGAGCTTCCTGTTCGGTTCCATCAAGCAGTTGAGTTTTGTAACTATCGAATGCTCACAATCTGGATTTGTCTGGTCTGAACTCAAAACTAGCCGTATGA
Source organism: Rhagoletis zephyria (assembly GCF_001687245.7). Classification (NCBI taxonomy): domain Eukaryota; kingdom Metazoa; phylum Arthropoda; class Insecta; order Diptera; family Tephritidae; genus Rhagoletis; species Rhagoletis zephyria. Next base: position 384 of record NW_016196388.1, on the reverse strand, counting down.
TCACTAAACTTTAGTACACTCTATCCTTGGCACCTTCTTCAAACAATGTACCTATTTTTGTCTTACGTTAGGTTGCGTTTTGAATGCCCCTTCCCATTAGTATTATTTTCTTTTTTTTTTGAAGTTGCAAAATAATATATATCAGTTGAAAATCTTATTTTCTTATTATTTTTGCACACCTTTGGCCAACCGGTTTAGATTATCGCCAAAGCCACCTTAACCTATTTACTATTTTCAAAAGCTTAAAATCTATTATTTGAAAATATTTATGTGTGTCTATTGCCAGAGCCATTGTCTTTGTTGATGCCATTGAATGATCAATTTCTATGTATGTATATGTCCAACACACAATGCCGCACAATTAAGATTTTTATTGTTTTTAAG
>NW_016196387.1:0-2925 GCF_001687245.7 Rhagoletis zephyria | reverse complement strand
CTTACCAGTGGAAAAACGCTGTCATTGACAGATGGGCACAAAAACGGTACTGTTTGACAATTTGCAGTTGTAGTTTTTTCCCAACAAAAAAGGAAGTCGGTGTTGCTGTAACTTTTAAAAAAATGTTTCTTTTGATTTAAGTTGCATTACTTTTTTACATTTTATGGCTGCAAAAAATAATAAAAAAAATTGACAGTGTTTTACAGTTATGATTTTAAAATTGCTGATCCAGCTGATAATCCGCCTTTTCTCCTACACGCCCTCCTCTTCAGTGCAGGCCAGTCGATACGTTTTTGCTAGTGTAAACCAGAAAAACCTCCGAAAAGCTCTGTTGCCCTTGCGAGCACCCTATTACCTGTACCTGGGCACGTTGGCCATTCGCCTGGTGCTCAGCTCGCTGCTCCAGCAGCGGTACGACCGGTGGGACCCGGTGACCGCCTACTTCCGGCGCCTCTTTGGCCACCCGCTGGCCGGCCTCTGCCTGGCCGGTTTCCTTGGTTTCACCTTTGCCGTCGATTACCTGGTGGCGGTGCGGCCAACGGCCCCGGTGGCCGCCATGCTGCAGGATCTGCTGATAAAAAATCGAAGTAAGAGAATGATGATGGGATGAAAAACTCAAAAATCATTAATACCTGCTAAACTAGGTTTTTTTTATTTTTTAATTATAAAACCTTAAACTTTTTAAATTTTTTAGTTGGCGCACAAAAGCTATTCAAAAACAACCATAACAAAAGATCAAACGACAAAAATGTGTATTTTTTACAGTCTTGGTTTAACCGAAAAGCAGGATATTTTATCAGAAGCTTTAAACTTGTTCGTCAATTTCCGTTTTCAGTGCAGCCATCATTATCAATTTCAAAACCACTTAAACACTATCAATCGTACTCGCTGACAACTCGTTCCAAACTAGCCAAAATGGACCGTCTAACTGAACAATGCCTCCAAGTACTCTACTCACTGGTGATTTCGTCAGCCGTTTTTCTGGACCTATACGGATTGTTTTTGGTGCTTCCAGAAAGTCAACTGAAAACTGACTGTATGACCAACTCTTTCACCATTACCACAAACACCAGCAATGTCTACTACCTCTTCTATTTCTATGTCACCATTCTGCTGAACATGCCCCTTGTGCTCGCTTTCATGCGCCACACCTACATCACCGCATTCTTCATCTTCAAAGCGGTTTTCCTCGCCACCTACAGTTGGAATGTTCATCTACAGGAGGCGACCAGAAACTTGGTCATCAATTTAAACGTCAGCAGCTTTCAGTTAGGTAGCAGTAACTGTCGAAGTGTCTTCTCCAAACGTAACTCCCTAAACAACGTCCGCTTTCGGCGCCGCCGTCACCTGCTCAGTGGATGGCCCCGCTACCTGGCCGAGCACTCGCTGGTCCTAGTTGACCTGCTCCACCTGAATGGCGATCTCGTCTCCTGGTTCCTCTTTTGGCTCTTCTTCGCCCTCATCGGCTCAAACGTCTTTGTCACCACGCTGCTTCTCTTCAATCACTTCCGCCCGCTAGTTCGCCTGTACCTTTTAGTGCTCCTTTTGTGGAAGTTTGTCTCCCTCTACCTGATCTCCCGCCTATCAGCACTTCTTCAGCCGTTGTACGCCGCAGACCAGCAGCTTTTTGTGGCGCAGTTCAACTTGAACAGTAGGGGGAACACACATTCGGGTTGCCTGACATTGAAGCTGAAACTAATGGCCTACTATGAGCTGGTCCATTCAGAGAAGAGGTTATCTTACACTGTGGGCTCTTATGCCCAATTGGTCAACACTTGGTTTTGGGAGGTAAAAAACAAAATAATTTTTTTTTGTAATTTTAACTTTTTTTTTAATTTTTTGCTCATTGTTTAGCTTGCTCTCATCTACTCCTCATTTCTAATGTACTCACTGAAAATTTTTCTCAAATAGCTCAGCACTATCAACAAATTAAAAAATGCAATTTGACAAAACTTGCGTTGCAGTCATCACGTAACCCCTCTACAAAAGGTAACTTTGATGCACTTTACACTGCCACTTAAAAGGCAAAAATTATGCGTTGTCTTTATAAAACAATGCAAAAATGTGCACTTTTAAGTACGACTGATAACCTTTTCCTGTCTTTTTAGAAACTGGTATATAAGCGAGTAGTAGTAATCAAGTTTGTCATTCGCAAACAAAAATACTTAATCAACTCCTAAAAAACTAAAAAAATGAAGCAAAAAATTACAATTTTTGTTTTTGCCTTGAGCATTGGTAAACTAAAACACGTTTGTTACATTTTTGAAAAACTAAAACATTTTTTATTTTCAGTTTTAGCTTCCTCAGCTCCTGTCAAAAACCTGTTAGAGCTCTCTAACCAGGTCCGGGACATCGACTCAGGTGTGGAATCCCTTACTCGTGACTTCGAAATCGCCGGCTCATCTTCCGGCGGAAATAAGGAAAAACTGGAAGCCATCCTAACCGAGGCAAAAGACCTCTCAACCAACATCTCCACCGTACAGTACGACCTAAAGGAGGCGTTGGCAGCTTTGACCTCTAATCACCACCACGCCTTCCGGGAGCGCCTCCTCCTTGAGTTCACCCTCATCGAGGTGAACGCCAAGGCTCGTCAGCTGAGAACTGTACAGCATGAAATCCTCGGAATCACCAATGGAGTTTCAAACCTTCCAAACTACCGTTTCTCAGAACGGATCACTTTGACTGCAAATTACCTCCGAGGTCGTTTTGATGAGGGATTTTCCAAGCTGGCCGACGTTGATAAGCTACTTGAGGAGGTGATGAACAAAGCGAAAAATACTACAACTCCAGGCAGTCACCACTCAATGGACTCCAAGACTAAGGAGAAGATTGTGAAGCTGTTGAAGGAGTTTATCAGCGAGACAAGTTCCGTCAAGAAGGAGCTAGAACTTCAGTACTACGGAGTTGTGGAGGAGATGCGACTGA
>NW_016196386.1:0-2925 GCF_001687245.7 Rhagoletis zephyria | reverse complement strand
GTAGTCTGCTCGCATCTTTCTTACCAACAGTTGGTAGAATTTTACGCATTCAAAGGCAGTGCATAATGAAATGAGAAAATTGCTACATGCGTATGGATGTGAGGCACCGTTTCGCACATACATACATTCCACGCACCACATATATGTATATTTTACATGCAGCGTTGTATGCACAAAAAAATCTAAAATAATCTTCGCTTTATCATGTCAAAGAGGCATTAACACCAGAGACAAAAAAATCATCGTATTTGCAAAAATAAAGCTCCAAATTATTTTCGAATTTGAGTGTCGTTTTTGCTGAATTCTGAATCAAGTAGTGTAGGAATACAAACAAATTTTTTAAAAAGCCCTGGTAATCTTAAGTTTTTGGGCGCGGCTCCTTGAATGAGAATATTCGTAGTCGTTGCCATTAATTTAAACAAGTAAATCAATCCAATACAATAAGATCCATACCACTTCTATAATAAACGTGAAATAAATTTAATATACAGATATACTTACGTCTTCATATTTAGGTTTAATAATCAGTGTTGCGCGGCTAGTACCCAGGATCGCTACGTTCATGTTGCAGGGTATACAAGTATTCGTTAGCCCATCGATGTCAGATATGTTACTTTAGGTGCTGAAATAGTTTTCAGCAAGTCAGGTAATCGATATTAGAGTAAAGCAGCCTCTCCTGTGAGACGCAATTTGAAGGGTTCACCTACAAGAAAGTGTACAGGTGTCAACGCTTGGTGCTGACAATGGGAAGAGCGGGCAAGAATTCAAGAAACTTTCAGTTTGTGCAAGAAGCATGTTGAGTTCTTCAAAAGTACTTCAAGGTGTATAGCCGTCGTGCACATACAGATCAAGAGGCAGAAATAGCCTTTTGTCCGATGCCGCTTTGCGAGGTAGTGAACATTTTAGTGTTATGGGACCAGCGTAGTCGAGTGCACTGTGCTGAAATGGTTTAGTTGGTTGACGACGAACTGCCTGGAAAGTTTTCATTTGCTGCTGATACACCTTCGCTGTGTATTTGAAACAAATGACGCATTTACGGAGCACGGAGTTTTCTTAGCTGCGCGCTGATAGAATCCAGTAATGTTGAGAGACAAATGATAGCATCTGCTGAACTCCACCGTGTAGAGTTTAGTGTAGGGCGTCTGTGAATATCAGACACGATAAAAGAGATTGTTTTCATAATATCCTTTAAAAAGTGATCATAGTCCAGAAAAGGAGATAACTGAAGAGTTTTGCTCCTTTTTTTAAGAGATTGTCTATTTTCCAGGCAGCGGCGCACAGTGTTTCGATTATAAGAAGGCAGGTAGAAAAAAGTCATGGTGACACATTATTTACTCATCCCCCCTTCTTCACGAACGATATATTTCCGGAAAAATACGGAAATCGGCGTGATACCATCTAATCACTTTAGTTGCCTCTGGCGATAAATTTTTTAAGTATCGTGGAATATTCAGGTGAAGGTATTTATCATTTATTTGGTACTTTCCTATTTTCTTATCAAAAAATTTACTTGAAATTGGGGATGCTAAATATTATTAGTAAAAAAACTTTGCAAATATATGTAATTTTTTTTCTTAATTTTTCATTTCAGCTTCTTTTTGCATAATTTCGCGAAAAGAATTTTTCGAACAATGAAAAAATCTCACCAAACATCATTTTATAGTATAACCTTTGTTTCCAGAGAGTGGAAAGCCGGAAACAAAAATTCCATCACACTTAATGGCTCGGATTTTTGGCGTTATAGCGACGTTATCCAATCTTCCCCATATTTTTTGTATTTAGGTTTTTTAAATAAAAGAAAGACTACAAACTAAATTTCATAAAGATCGGATGAAATTTAATGTTTCCGCCCACAAGAGTAGAGGCCTAGGAAATTATTCCATCTTTACCAAACTTCATAATTCTCTATTTCTTAGTAAACCTAGAGCATATGTCAAGCTTCAATGACATCGGTCCAGGTTTACTATTATTTCCACCTGCCTCCATATAGTCGAAACACTCTGCTGCGTTGTCTATTCGTTAAAAGCAGAATCAGCTAATCAGCAAAAAATAAAAGAGTTTTTTTATTTTATTTTGTTTACTAGAAGGCAGCATAGTTTTTACATAGACCCGCAGTGCTTCTAAGTCATTTTGACCCAAATTATTATTGAGTATTTAAGGGAAACTTTGAACCGGTAAGCACACAGCACTTGGCTTACAATTGACAAATTTCTATTATTGGATCAAAATGACTCAAAACATTATAGGAAGGTGTAAATTCTAAACACTGCATCCCATTAGGGATGAGTTGAGATCTCGTTAAGATTAGTTGCGACCATTCAACGTTACATTATAACCCACACGAAACTATTTTCTTTAGAGATTAGTCGCAAAATGTTGCAGAGCGGGAAAGCCTATCAATATTTTCTCATAATTAACTCACATACATTTCCTGGACCATAATTTTATTTGTAAGTAGAACACATCTTCAAAAACTTCTTATTTCGAATTTTTTTACTTTTCTACTTACTGCCTATTTACATACATATGTATAATAGATTGGTGCTTACAGAAGGCGCACGCCATTATTTCTACTCTTGCGGATGCCTTTTGACTTCATAAACAAATAATATTTGATAGCCTTCGCTCTTTAACACAGCCAAAGGTGTCCCATTTTTGTGTAACTAAATGGCGTGTAAAATACTGCACTGCATCATATTTTACGCCTACTCTTTGCGACTGAAGTCGCATTTTACTTCTTACGATATTACATCAGCCAAGCACGACATTCACTTCTACTTCACATTACGCTTCTGCAGAGAGTACACCGGTAGTATTGCGGCAGCAGCTAAATCGTTTCTGAATTATACGACAGCAGTTTCAGCTCCAGCTTCAGCTTTTATTACTTCTGCCAAACTTCCAATATCTTTACATTTTACTATTGTA
>NW_016196385.1:0-2925 GCF_001687245.7 Rhagoletis zephyria | reverse complement strand
CTTTTCCAAAAATGCTTGCAGTGTCAGCAACTAAAAGTAAAAGTCCATAGCCAAGTCCAAGTTGAGCTTATAGCTGAAGCAAATTAAATGTTTGAAAACCGAGTGTCGACACGCAGCGCCGAAAGCAAAAGTTTTTGCAGACACGTTTAGAGTTTCCCTGTGCACTGAAGTTCTTGCAAGCAAAGAGAGTTTTTGGATAATAAAGGATTATTTTTTCAAATGTGTGTGTGTGTGTGTGTGTGTGTGTGTGNATAAAGGATTATTTTTTCAAATGTGTGTGTGTGTGTGTGTGTGTGTGTGTGAGTGTGCGTGTTTGTTTGCATTTATATAAACACTTCAAGAAAAAGAGTTAGCCGCTGGAGTGAAATTTTATACTTAAATGTGTGTGTGCCGTGAAAAATTCTCTGCAATTTGTTGAACTAACAAAGTTATAACTATTCGTATGTATGTAAACTATTATTGTTGCTAATAAATTAAAAGCTTGTTTTGTGAACTCTTCTTGGAAAAAGTCAAGAAATGGAAATATGAAAATGAGAAAATAAAATCAAGTGAGTGTATTTTTTTTGGAAAATTTTAAACGTGGCTTGCAATAAAGCGATATGACGGTATAACTTTCGATGGTTTAACTAAGCACTGCGAATTTCTAAACCAAAATCAACATATTTTGTAAGACTTTCTTAAAAAAAAAAAAAATGGTTTATCTCTTTTTTTATAGTTTTATGTTAATCCCAGTGAATAAAAATGTCACTTTTTTACAAGCTTTTATTTAACTTTACTTACATACATATACCGCCTAGAATTTTTCTATTAATGCTAACCAACTTTGCGATGAGCTAGGGGCTTCAAACTTTAAACTTAGCGCCCGATGACCCGATGACAATGTAATATGAAAGACGAATTAATCCACTAGATGGCGCAGGTGTAGAGATGTTTAAAAAAAAACCCATATTTATAAATAAGGCCTGCGGCAAAAGACTCCCCCAATGCACAATTTTTATGTTTGGGCCACCTCGGGTACTATCGTTTCGCTGGCGCTTAAATGCCACAGGTTTCTTACTTCGACATCTACGTCTTTAATATTTCTGCTATTTAATAATTCAATAGAAAATGTTTGTAATGCCACAAATGGCAATTTAAGTACTAAAAATAACTCCAGTTAAATTGCAAGTGACAACAAGGTCAGCAAAAAATATCCATAAAATAAAACCGAAATGCAGTGCAGTAAGTGATAAAAGGCTTAAAAAAGTGATGTATGATGTTTGCATAATTCTTCTAAAAGCCGGCAGAGTGCATAGTGGTAGAGCAATGCAACAGTGACATAAAACGCACATTAATCATATGCATTTGGCAATCGAGCAATCGCAATAGCAAAGATGTGCAGACAGACTTCCAAACACACAGTGAGGTATTAAATCGGATTTTATGGCAGAAGATGCATTGAATAACAAATAAATGAATGAAAATAAAAAATTTAAATGTCCAATTAATGGTTATGGATTATAAAAAAAAAAATTGAAACTTAAAAATTAAAATATTGGGTAATGGTGTAACTTTTGAAGAACTGGAAATCAATTTATTATACTACCTGCCTTGTGTTTTATTCAGCTGAAGAGAGAATATACATTGTTTTTTTTTGTGCGAAGCTTCGACCACCCGGCAGGCACATTTAATTAATGTTGTTATTGTAGGAAAAAAGTACTCATTATTATTATTTTAAACAGCAGCCAATTACTGTAACTTTTATCCGCAACCATTATGTAAATAAGTTCACACGCCTCAACGTATGCCTTCCATATTGAAATGAAATATAACTGCAACTCGAGCAAATTTCAATTTAATTATGAATATGTAATATATATTAGTAAAATTAATTTCGCAACCTCAACTGTAGTGCAGGCACTCATTGCTAGAATGTTCAAGGATGTTTTGGCAGTGCTTACTACTACATGTAAAGCATCTCAAATTTGAGGTTATTCAAATAGTAAATATATCTGAAAGTGGTGAATGCAAATGTGTATGAACGTATACATTTGGGTTGTTGCTCTTCTCTGTTTATAATAAGTACATTGCGGCACAATCATGCTGGCCTGCAATTGCATTTATGGTAATTTTGGCCGGCCAGTTCGGCGAAAGCAACCAAAATGGCCACTTACTTAATTATATTGCACACACACACCTGTCTATGCATTCATAAATCTACATTTTACATGCACATATTTATTTGAGTGTCTGATTGTAAAGGTTTTTTAGGAAATTGTAAGACCGAAAGCTATGGCCTACATTTGCGGAGATGCATACGCTATGTATATACATATGTATGTAGTATGCGTGTAAGTAGCCTTTATAAATGCCGGGTTTTCTTTCTAAAAATTACCGTAATGTTTCTTAATCAAACTTGACAAATAATTTACGAAATTCGTTTCAAAATACAGTAAAAAAAAATAAATATTTGGGGTTTGCAATCCCCAGCAGAGGGGCAATTGATCTTAAAGTTTGTCTGGCAACGAACTAAATACAAATTTAACAGAGTGTTAGTGCATCACCTCTAATACCTCGGCTAAGACGGCCACCACAAAATCATGATTCATATAAATCATCTTCTAAAATGGGGCCACACACCTGCCTGAGTCTCAGTGTCGAAATGGTACAAGGAAACTTAATAATTACATACGCCCTGTTTATCCATTCAATACGACCACAAACATCGCTAGCATTTGTAAAGGGATTTATGTACAATAAAATATACATACACACACTCATACAAAAATTTACAGGTTGTATGTATGTATATGCACACAAGCACTCATACGGACAAGTGTTGTTCCACATACGCGTAGGTGCACTTGAACTTAAGCGCCTTGAAAGCCGATCAGTGCATGGCAAACAGTGCTGCCGTTTGCTAATTTTCGAGCGAAGTGAAAACAC
>NW_016196384.1:0-2925 GCF_001687245.7 Rhagoletis zephyria | reverse complement strand
ACGCTTTCCCTCGTCTGGCAGTATCCAACGCCAAAGTCGAGCTTCTGCAGTGGCTCGTAGGCTGCAAAAACAACAAAACAAAAGATTATCACAAAACTGATCACATAAAGAAAACCACCAAGCTTACCATTCTTCACCACACCGGCAATAAAATCCGCCCGGCAGACGTCCGGCAGACAGAGGGCGTGGGCCACCGGAAAACGAACGTCCACCTCTGACCAGCGCTTGGCCAGCGCCGTCGGCCAGCTTTCATTGGGATGGGGCACCAGGCCAGCGAAGCTGTAGTCGATCGCCCGGGGAACGTCCGCCGGCAAGCGCAGCGTGGCGAAGCAGTGCTGACCTCGAACTTGATGATGGTGATCTTCATTATCATCACCTAATCCTCCTTCAACAAAATCACCTTCCACCGCTAAACAGGTGTCGTAGTCGCCGAAAGAGGTGTACGTTCCGGAGAGAAGGCCGGCGGGAAAGAGTGCTCCGCTGGAGTCGAGCACTAGAAAAAGAAAGAGAACATTTTTATCGAGTGGGATTATAAAAAAGACTGATTTCGAAGTTCAAGTGTCTGTTTTATTTGTCTTTCCACTTACGTTTAGCCGTCCAGCGACTGCCGAGTGGATGGCGGAGCGCGTGGCGCAACATCGCCAGGCACGTTCGGTCGGCCTCGGTACTAGTCTCTGTGGACAGACTTCGATGAACCTCATTTTCGAGAAGGCGACGGACGGCGCCATAATGTTGCTCTCGTTGGTAGTGCTCCAGCTGGCGGAGAAAGGCGGTCGCCACGCTTAGAGTGGTCGAAGTTGAGGAGGAGGAAGAGGAGGTGTTTTGATGAAGTTCATTTGGGTGCAGTGAAGAGGAAGAAGGTGAAGATGATGAGGAGGAGGATGAAGAAGATGACACTTGATGACCGGCAGCGGTGCGTAGGTGGACAGTGAGCAGTAAAGTGGTGATGATGAGCTGTTGTGTTTTGAAAGTAGACCGCTGCCAAAGTCCTTCCATCTCCAATCCTTCCTTCCTTCCTTCTGTCGTTAGTGTAGGCCAAAACGGAGGGCAATGAGCAATACAATGGGCATCAGAGCACAGGTGGTGGTGGTGGTAATGGAATTGGAAACGGTGGCAAAATTTTCAAGTTTTAATTAACCAAAAAAAGCGCACCACACTGCAATGCAAATCTAAAGCTGAAAATCGAAAAGTGAACTTCACAAAACACCAAAGTTACAATTTTTATATATGTTGACCACCGAAGAGGGAAGAGATTTCTTCTACGCACGCGGAATGTCAACTCGCTGATGCAACAGCTGCAGGTAAGTCACAGACGAACAAGGGACAGCTGCTGCTGCTGCTGCTAAAGCTGGAAAAACATGGTCTGCGTCGTGATAATGGTGGTGGCTACAGACGATTATTGTCTCTTCCAAAATGGTAAGAGGGAGAGAAAAATAAGACTACTGAAGTTGACTGAGGTGCTGGACTTTCCAAAGACTGCTCCTTAGGAGGAGAAGAAGAGTTCGAAGGTGTTCTGTTCAATCAATCGAAGCCAATATGCACAGCCACAGCAACAACAACAGTAGCCAAAAAAATGAGCCATACTTTCTCTCCCCCAACATCAAAATTGACCGGTTAGAGATAATGGGACAACACAGAAGACACATATGTGCACACACATGCACAGAGACAGAGACAGAGAAAGATAAGTAAACGGACGTCCAAGAGAAGAAGGTGGTGGAGGAGGAGGAGAGAAGATACAGAGAGCAAGAGGAAAGGAGACAATGCCGCAATCATCTGATCATTTACGAGGGAAGAGGATCTTCGGAGAGAGAGGGAGAGAGGTGCTTTCCCATCGGCTACCGAGCAACACTTCTCTGCAAAAGCAACAGTCGGTAATTCGCTGGTGGTGGTGGTGGTGAACAATGCCACAGTGGCCACCACAACCTCAAAGATGGGCTCAATCAATCAGACAGGCTCTCTCTCCTCTCTGCTGCTCCAGTGCCCGTCACACTGTACTTCTACTTCTACTTCTTTAGCTGCAAATCGACATAGGCACAAGGCGTCACGAGGCGCCAATTAGACCACAGTCTGTGTGTGTGCCTGGTCGGTCTCAGTGTCCATCTCCTTTTTGTCTTTCTGTCAGTGTATCTATCGGTTCATCAGCTTTCCAGCTGTCTATCAGTCAGTCTGACTGTGTTTGACTGAGTGGCAGTCTCTTGTTGCTCTGCTGTTTACCTTCTCTCGACGTTTGCTTTGAAGGCGAAGCTGTTGCAGCAGTGTCCGTATCCGGAGAAAGTAAACACAGAGAGGAGAGGAGACAGTGACCAATCGGTAAGTGATATTCNAGTGTCCATCTCCTTTTTGTCTTTCTGTCAGTGTATCTATCGGTTCATCAGCTTTCCAGCTGTCTATCAGTCAGTCTGACTGTGTTTGACTGAGTGGCAGTCTCTTGTTGCTCTGCTGTTTACCTTCTCTCGACGTTTGCTTTGAAGGCGAAGCTGTTGCAGCAGTGTCCGTATCCGGAGAAAGTAAACACAGAGAGGAGAGGAGACAGTGACCAATCGGTAAGTGATATTCGACACCTGTGGAGATCTTTCTTTCTTTATTTTAGCTGTAGACTTTCTCTCTCTCCCTCCGCTTTCTTATCCAACGAAGCGGATCGGCCAAATCGAATGCAATAGTTCCGCCACCTCTGTTGCGCTGGTGACCAGTTTTGGTTTGTGTGCACGACCACAGAATTGCCTACTGGCAAATGAAATGCCGCTGCACAGTCTGCTCAGATGAACACAAACACTACTAAAAAGTTGTGTGGCTGGTTTTTTACCTTTTTATTTACTTAAAAAGACGGGTAATTTAGGTGAAACTAGAGCCTACTTTAGATTACAGCCAAATTGCCGTTCATGTGCTGAAACGGCTTTATTTGCTTCTAGTTTCCAACTTTCA
>NW_016196383.1:0-2926 GCF_001687245.7 Rhagoletis zephyria | reverse complement strand
TATGTCATATGAATACGGCAAATCCATATTATAGTATTAAAAGTTAAGAAATTTCCATATCCATATAATGTTTATAACTTTTAATATCAATTAATGTGACATCTGCAGCATTAACACCGATAATAATGTCAGCATTGAAATCCAACGTAGAATCACTCTTGCCAACAAGTGCTACTTTGGACTGAGTAAGCAATTCAGGAGTAAAGTCCTCTCTCGACGTACGAAAACCGCGCTCTATAAGTCACTCATCATGCCCGTGCTGGTATATGGCGCAGAAGCATGGACAATGACAACATCCGATGAGGCGGCTCTTGGAGCAAAAAGAATACAAATGTAGTATATAAAAAGATTAATTTGATATTTGGTGGTCATTACTTAGCGGAGTGTGATCGATTAGTTAATAAAATAATACATACTTATGTTCACAATTATTTAAATAGGACTTGATTAGACTCTAAAACATAATATAAACTTTTATAGAAATTCATAAGCCTATTTTTTTTAAGCAAATTTAAAAAAACTCAATCTATATAATGTTAGAGGAATATACGTTGGTTATAGACGTTCAGGGGTTCTATTTTAATANAACGTTTCTTATTCAACCTCCTTTTGAAGAATCCAAGTTAACGATACGGGATAAAACAACTAACAACTGGTTATATCATAATCATCATGGATTAAAATGGGAAGAGGGTGATTCGACTTTAATGACTGTTATTGAATATATCCATTCATTAATGAAAAGAAAAAATTATATATTCTATGCTAAAGGATTGGAGAAAATCAGATGGATTCAACGTTTATTCGGATACGATATTATTTTATATAATTTAGATGATTTAAATTGTCCAAATTTAAAGAATTTATATATTGAAAATATAAATATAAATACTTGTAAATATCATGAAAATTCTATGATATCTGCTGAAAAAAATGTAATAATATTAAGAAAATTTATCGATGCAGCTATATATTTCGATTCATCGCCGCCATTCTCATTGATGAACTTTTCTGAAAAAAGTTGAATACATGTTTAATTGAATGTTAAACTAAGAAAGGATAAGGGGAACTCATCATTTGAAGACTCGAATGCTAGCGCAGCGGGTCGTGAATTGGATTTTTTTTACCGCATTGGTTTTATTTAATTTTTTCTTTTAATAATATATTAAAAAAAACGTAAACACGTCACTTACGATTGAAAAAATGTGATATTTACTGCTTCATGTCGTTGGCATTTGCATTTCATTTACAAGTTTAAGTTATTTATAAACATTCGCTCTCAAAACTAGTTAAAGGTTTATTTGAAAAAACTTTTAATAAGCTTAATATTAAAAATGCTTATTTAACGCTTATTATAGAAAACTTACTTTGAGTTATTTTTAAAAATATTTACTGAAATGCTTGTTGGTTCTATATTGCTAGCACGTTCAAAGTAATTTTCCAGATATACCATAAGAGAATATACTCAAAATGGCAATTATATTTTTCAAAACNGCTTATTTAACGCTTATTATAGCAAACTTACTTTGAGTTATTTTTAAAAATATTTACTGAAATGCTTGTTGGGTCTATATTGCTAGCACGTTCAAAGTAATTTTCCAGATATACCATAAGAGAATATACTCAAAATGGCAATTATATTTTTCAAAATTCGGGAGCGGTTTAACAAATTCTTATTGAAAAACAATTCACATGAAAAATTAACAAAAATACACTATTTGTAAACCTATGAGAAACGCTGCACCCGCTGGTGGTCCCAGATGATAAAAATACCAGTTAGAGAAGGACTTGGCATCAGTTGACATTTTCAATTGGCATTAAGAAGCACAGAAGAGAAACGAATACAGTATAGTTTGGTTAGCTGCCCATCCTTCTTTGCACGAAAAACTTTTGCACTTAACCGAAAAAAGCACTTAAGCGAATTTTCTTTACTACTTTAATGAGGAAGGTATCCGAATCCCTATGAAACCAAATAGTGGAGTAGCACTTTGTTATGTAGCTGTGTGGGTGGGCAAGGCCAGGCAGCATCAGGCATGATTGTGGGCCCTAGCCAGCTCGTCGGTCGGGGGAGTTCTTCCTACCTGCCCTGCCTCTTGGCTACATCAACAAAATTGCATCATGCCTGGTTATTAAACAATTCAAAAAAGAGAAGGAGTTAGCAAGAGAAGAGGAAAGCTAGAAGGAAAGTCGCTTAAAAGGAAGAGAGCCAGTCCGGTCAGGTGGAGTCGTCCCACCCCTTCTACGTGTACTCCACGAAGCCTTGGGCGCTGCTGCGACTCCTCTACTTTAGCAGCGCCCCCTAAACCTGACAGTAGTCCGTGTGTCAATTAACCGCCAGTCAATGTCCTCTCGATGTCACCATTATTATGTCCATACCCCACGTACCCTCCGTTGCACTAGCGCAACACCCACACCAAATAAATAAAGATCTAGCACTTCATTTCACTTTATATGCCACTCACATATCGAGATCCAAAAACCTTGTCTTCATATGTATACGTTTGCTTTTCCTTTTATTTCTACCACCTATCTCTATTCTTATCTAAACTAACAATTCTGAATTATTCTTAGTTCAGTACTATAATGCAACTGTAATATAAACACTGATAAAAATGAGTAAAAAAAATCTAACCAACGGAAATTCCAAAAGAAAATTAATTACCAAAAATCCAAAAACAACATTCTTTAATTTAAATATTTATGCAAATAAAAATTTCTTAAAGGTACCTAGCAAAGAATAAAAAAAAAGCTCGCGCACCCTAATGCCCAACAGGCTAAATGCATATGGTTATAAATAAACGTATCTGTCTGTATGTATGTAACGGGTGATTTTTTAAGAGCTTGATAACTTTTTTTTTAAAAAAAACGCATAAAATTTGCAAAATCTCATCGGTTCTTTATTTGAAACGTTAGATTGGTCCATGAC
>NW_016196381.1:0-2926 GCF_001687245.7 Rhagoletis zephyria | reverse complement strand
TTCGGCATAGCCGAAGACAGCGCTGCTCTTACTTGTTTTATTATAAACTTAGTTGAGCCAATAAATGCGACCCATTTATGTATATAGATCTATTGTGCTGGCTCTATCAAAGTACACTACAACCTTAGAGCACTTGAAAATTTAAACGTTTTAAATTTCCTGTGTCATGTCTCAGATTCGGGGCGCAGACGAAAATCGCCTAATATACTCCAGCCACAGGCATTTCGGACTAAAATTCTGAAGTCTTTCCGAGATTCATTTAGGGTGAGCCATAGATTAGATTGCCATATCCCTTTCTTATCCGCCATTCGCCGGCAGCTTGGGAATCCTCCCATTAGCCTAGTAACTCTGATATGTAGGGTCCAGTGCACCCCACGTGTTACGCTAACGTTAACTTATTCGTTGCCATCAGAACCCTCATGTCCCGGTACCAACCAAAGGGCTACCCTCTCCCTATTTAATATGCGTGCTTAATTAAACAGTCAATAGAATATTTCAATAATCCATTAGCCTTGATGATGCCTGACTGACAAACATGATATACATATGTATATCCTGGCCCCATTCCTCTTTCTACGAAAAGTTTCACTGTTTTAGCTGAACATTTTATTCAGGGTTTACTCTAGGTCTGCCCTCTTGCGATAACTAAATCCGCGAAATTTCCGGTCGAGATTAAGCTACGTTGACTTTCCTTCTTTTGATGAAGTTGGCGATGGTGGACTTCAGTGCAATTATTGATAGACCCGTTTCAGAGCAATCGCAATCTAGAGGCAATGTTACAGTCACCACGTAGATGAAAATCGTATCTCATAGCCAAAAGCCTAGAAAGTTAAACCTTCAAGGAGCTATTATTGTTGTTGTTGTTGTAGCGGCTACAACAACCCCGCCCAGATCGGTTAATATCTCAGTCGTTGTCGTCAAGCTTCACTAACGTAAAAGCCCTAAGAAGCGTGTAGCCTCAATAGGGTCGGTCCACAGGGACAAAGGCGTTTGGGTTGTTGGGTTTTCCGGGCATACGATGAGATGTTTCGAGTCATGGGGTGTTTCTCCGCATGCCGGACACTCATTTGGCACGTCTGCTTCTAGTCTGCTCAGATATGAGTTTAGTCCAGGAGCTCTTGCCTACTGGCTGCTAGTTCCTGTTGCCTTATTGTACATTAGAAATATGCTTTCTTGCCATGGCCTTTTGCTTCGTATAATAAGTATATGTACCATGAAACGCAGCTTAAATGTCAAAAAACTATCAAGTGGCTATTTGGTTATGCTGTAATGATTTTCAATTACCGGTGTGGAGTTAATAAATAGGTATATGATGTCAGTAATAATTATCTTCAAAAATGGTACATTTCGGCCAAAATGTACACTTACGATAGTACACTCTAGAAAGATCAAGATATTTAATTGAAAATACGGTGGTATTATAAGTGCGGTGACCATATTCTTCAATGCAAAATAAACAACATTTTGGTTTTAGGTATGTATGTATGTATGTAGAATTATGCATAGAGGTACCTTACTCCTGCCAAAAAATAAATAAAAGTAATCATTTTCCGACATACGTTACTAATTTCAATAAAATATTGCGGGATGAATAGACTTCATTTAATTGCACAAGTTAGCCTTCTTCATTGGCACTGTAACCGGATTTTCGCCTATACAAAAATAAAAAGTGCACAGGGAAGCCAAATTCTTCCTCAACTGGTCTTTCTATCGAAGAGAAGGCATTTGTCATTCGTTTGTTGAAATTCGTATGACAAGAACAAACCAGTGAGGTCTGTGCATTTGCAATCAACGAACTAATTCCTAAATAAATAAAAAAAAACTTTTACTTTTCCGACATTATTACCGTCAAACAACTCCAAAAATTGGAATTCCACACTTTCTGCAAAGTTTCATAAAAATTATGCCTCCCTAATTATCCTTTAAAAAAAAATAAAAAATCAGTATGCAGTTAAGAAGCCCGTTGAATTTTAGTGCCGCGAAGTGCAATTTGAAGATGCTGGAACAACAAAGGTATGATCGAAATTGTTCTTTATGTGGAAGAAAATGTGCATGTCCGTTACGGGAAGCACTTCTTACTCATCTCTCTTTTAACTCTACATGCATATAGAATACGTATGTACGTACATAATTTCGTTTTCGTTGTCTAAAACTGATAACATTTCGTAAATCAAACATTGAATAACGTCTAGATGCTAAACTAATTTAGCTGGCAGCATAGTCCCAAATATTTAGAGCTGCATTACCTGCAGTGTAAATGTTTGCTAACAAGCATTGTTCTTTTTTTCTAAATTACAAACAACAACATTATTTTAACAACAGTTCAGCTGTAAAAATATTTAAACAATACATATGTAAATACATAATATACTCGTACATAATCATACTTGGCTATCTCTTATACATATATACATATATGCTTGCCTTTATAAGGTAAGCAAATAATAACGTGCATATGTATGTATGTATTTATATCTATGCTCCAGCCGACGAGCTGGAAAAAAGACAAACATCAGATACTAGCGATATGTTGAAAGAACAGGTAAAAATTACTTTTAAATTCTAGGGAACATAAGTATACAAATCGAGCCCTAACCGCCAAAANTCAACATTAAAGATACAATTTTGAAATATAAGTCGTTTACGTCTTTTTGGCGGTTAGGGCTCGAAATATACGCATTAGTAAGCGCAAGCAGGGTGTTTAAAATTAAGGCTGGTCTTATATTATGAACAACTTTTGAAGATTAATGATATTCTAATATTTGTCTTTATTTACAACCGCTTCAAAAATATATGCGACAGTAAACTTTCTTAAACCTATTTAGTTTAACAACAGTATTGTAATATTACATTTATTTTATAAATTTAAATAAATAAAATTTTTCAAACAGGTGGCAAACCCCTCAAATATAGTTTCGGTTGTAAA
>NW_016196380.1:0-2926 GCF_001687245.7 Rhagoletis zephyria | reverse complement strand
GTTTGTAAGTACCAGAACAAAAAGAGATAGACCCATTAAAATGTATACTTAAAATCGGACCAAAGTTATAATACCATTTCATGCTAATGAAAGGTATAATAACAGTGACCGAGAACTAAAGGTACGATCGAACCTAAATGTCGTTTACGTAGTTTTGTTTCCAAGAATGCTTCAAAACTAAAAGCGAACTGAGAACTAAACTGTCGAGAACGTTGTCTCAAAGCGTATTTTATAAGAACGAGACCCTGTGCAACGGTCCCAAATGCGAATAATAATTTGGGGAAAATTTATAAGAGAACCAATTAGGAACAACAGTCTCTGGAACGTTTTGGCAAAGAACAAAATGGCAACTTTCTCTCGAAGAGCAATTTGGGGACTTAAGTCGCAGGAACTTTTTCACTGAATACGAAACACGAACATGTCTTATCTGAACTATTCGCGAAGAAAGGAAACGAGAACAATATTTTTCTCATAGCTTTGCATTAGTTTGAATTGTTTGATTATAAAATTAGTTAATCAAAAAAGAACTGAATCGTAATTATGCAAATAAAGTCAGCGAAGGACTTAGAATACGAACTTTTGCACAGAAAAGGAAAAATTGTTCCATAAATCGGCAGTTCACTCTAATGAAAAACGATCTGTCAGTTGAGATGATCCAGCTTTTCTTTGGCTTATAATTAACAATCGTGATTATCACTAAAACGACTTTTCATCCAAACACGCATACGCACCTTTCATTCTTAACTTAAAGTTCTCAAAACTTTTGTTCTCGTTTTGTTCTTTGGAAGAACGTCTCCCTGACTTCGCCCCTGTTCTTATTTGATCCTCCCTTAAAACGTTCTCGCTACATTCGTTCTTATTTTGTTCTCATTAGAAACGTTCCCGAAAATTTCGTTCTCATTTTGTTTCTCTTGAGAACGTTCCCTGAGAGTTGTTTTTCGCATTTTCTTCCTTACGCAAAATGCTTTCCATTTCCTACCAACTGGAGATGGCCTCCGGAAAAAACTTTGACTTTTCATTACTTAACACCACTACCACCTTCTTAATTTAACCCTTAAATACCTACCATATGTCTCACTGATCCCGTTGAGTTAATAACCGTGTACATTTTTGCTACCGAATTTCTTATTGGACATTTTCTCATTTTCGTGTAGCCTTTTTGTTTTGGCTAAATTTTGTGTTTTTTTTTTTTTATACGATGCAGGAGCCCTGCAACAGCTACTAACAGTTTGTACACTTCTTTTGATTCTATCCTCTTATTTTGAAATTGAGTTAATTTAAAGTGATGAAAAAAGAAACGTAATGAGAAAGATCATCTTTTTCTTATTTTTGATTTCTCCTTTTCAAAATGAATTCTCGATAATGCTTCCAAAAATCATAGGCTAGCTTCACATCCTCCTCTGATTCGCTACTACTTTTATTTTCCACATTTATGCACACATTTCGTCTTAAGCTTAGCACAAGCGAATTGTCTACTTGGCCAAATCGTTTTTGCAAAAATACCGTATTTTAAGCTGTGACAGCACAAACCCAAATACAAATATTCAGAACTTTTTGGAGAGCATATACTTCTAAGTAGTGTTATCGGAACAATACTGCCTAGGCACGCGATTCTTAAAAATACAGGCAGGTTCAACCACTTTCAAGTAAATTTCAATCAAAGTCACTTTAAACTCAAATTGAATGGAGTTGAAATTCACTCGAAAATTAATTGAAAAATGAAGTGCTGCACATTAAAACTAATATATCTTGAGAAATAAAAATCGAATCGCAACAAACGAAAATGAAATGAATGAAGGGGCAGAGTAATACAAAATAATAACCGAGTATGCTCTATCTGTTTACCAGAAAAAAAGGCAATTTCCATAAAATCCATTCCCTGCCGATAACTCTATAGCAGTCATGCCCAGCGCAGGGCACTTGCATATGGAATTCTGCCAGCGCAGGGCACTTGCTTATGGAGTTCTGCCGACATTGGGCATGACTGCTCTATAGGAACAAAAATTCAAACTTTAACGTGGAAAATGTTACTCATACGCCATGTACTATGACCATGTACGATGTGCCGTATGAGTAACATTATTTTCTCACCCCATTTCATACAAAAAATTATAGCACATTTTTTGGCAAAACAGGCTTTAAACAATACTTTAAATTTTTTATTTTTTGAATTTTTGCCTTGTTAAAGTGTGATTTTTATTTTCATAAAAAATATCTTGGGAAAAAGAGCTAATCTGGAAAAACGGTATAAATACATGTAATCCACAACCCATTCTTATGTTCACGTCATTTCAAAACTTGAGACTTTCTTTACAATGTAATTGAAGAAAAAAATTTGCCTAGTCAAGCAAAGCGGATGGTTTTTTGAATGGAGGAATCTTTAGTTCGACACCTTTTAAAGACCGAATAACTTTAATAAAATGATGAGAGATCGTCCACGTCTGACTATAAATTTTCCCAAAAGTGTGTGTTCTTCCCACAAAGGAACGAATAGAAATTACGCGTCTGAAAAGCAGCAAAGGTGCTGGAGTTGACAGCTTGCCAGCTGAGCTATTCAAGTACGGCGGCCAGGTGAATATGGTCAGATGAACACATGCCTGACAACTCGAATTTAAGTGTGCTCTGTACAATAAACTAGAAAGGCGACACACAGTGCTTCCCTTCCTTCTTGTAGCATTTACATAGGTATGTTCATATAGTTCGCAATGACAGTTCTTGGCCTGTAGATGTGCAATAATCTTTAAGTTACATTTGTTACAAATTCAATTTTACAACCAAATGCCACTTTTGACTAATTTTACGATGAACCTTATGCGTGTACAAAGAAAGCTTAAATATAAAAACATTTGTATGAACAAACGCTTTATTAATGCCATGGCAACTACTTTTGATAAATGACCTAAACACGATAAGCCGCTATCGTTTC
>NW_016196379.1:2766-2926 GCF_001687245.7 Rhagoletis zephyria | reverse complement strand
TTTTGCCGTGGAAACATTTTAAAAAATATCGCGTGCCCTGCTAACTTCCAAGAAAGTTAGCAGGGCACCTTCTGAAAACCGATAAAGGAAACCAGCTAAACCCAAACTAACTATCTGATAATTTGCCGTAAATTATCCGTTGTTTATCCGTGAAAAGAAT
>NW_016196379.1:0-2638 GCF_001687245.7 Rhagoletis zephyria | reverse complement strand
TCTGATAATTTGCCGTAAATTATCCGTTGTTTATCCGTGAAATGAGTTCGAACTGAAACTCCAATTTCTTTACAAAGGGCTAATTAGACTTCTAGACTTCTTAGAAAAGAAACTAAAAAACACAGTGTCTATTAAACCAAAATTAATATTTTATGTTAAAGTAAAATAGAACAAAAAAATAAAAAAATAAAAAGTAAAAAGAAATGAGTTCGAACTGAAACTCCAATTTCTTTACAAAGGGCTAATTAGACTTCTAGACTTCTTAGAAAAGAAACTAAAAAACACAGTGTCTATTAAACCAAAATTAATATTTTATGTTAAAGTAAAATAGAACAAAAAAATAAAAAAATAAAAAGTAAAAAGAAATGAGTTCGAACTGAAACTCCAATTTCTTTACAAAGGGCTAATTAGACTTCTAGACTTCTTAGAAAAGAAACTAAAAAACACAGTGTCTATTAAACCAAAATTAATATTTTATGTTAAAGTAAAATAGAACAAAAAAATAAAAAAATAAAAAGTAAAAAGAAATGAGTTCGAACTGAAACTCCAATTTCTTTACAAAGGGCTAATTAGACTTCTGCGTAAAATATTTAGTAGAGTGTTCTTTTACATACTTAATTATGATCATTAATTTAGCTGCTTGCCTTGATTGGTTTTTTGAAGGTGTCCTGCTAAGTTTCACTGCAGTGGGGAGTAAAAGCGATATTTTTAAAGACGCGCCTGCCAAAAAATGTTTAGTCCCACGGATAAACTACGGATAACTTACGGCAAATTATCAAATAGTTAGTTTGCGTNAGTCCCACGGATAAACTACGGATATTTTTTAAAATGTGCCCGCGGCAAAATAATTCTTTTCACGGATAAACAACGGATAATTTACGGCAAATTATCAGATAGTTAGTTTGGGTTTAGCTGGTTTCCTTCATTGGTTTTCAGAAGGTGCCCTGCTAACTTCCACGGAAGTTAGCAGGGCACTCGATATTTTTTAAAATATGTCCGCGGCAAAATTATTCTTTTCACGGATAATTTACGGATAATTAACGGCAAATTATGCGATAGGAATTTTGCTTTGAGAAAAAGTTGTCCTGCCAAGTTCAGAGAGGTACGTTCAGGCCTTAGTTGGGCGCCAGCTGTATTGCCTGCTGTCTTTGCAACAGGTTTTTAAGAGGTGCCTGCACATCCGCGCGGATCCTGAAGTATAGTCCTTTGGCGGCATTAAGACGCGTGCGGGGATCCGATGTTGTCATCTCATGGTGCTTTTACACAACAAAGGTCAACCACATGCAGTGGTAAGTCCACCGTTACTAGCAGAGGTAGACAGGTACCACAACCGTTAAAATATAGTCGGAATCTCCTGACTGCTAACCATCCAATGGGCATGGACACGCAAGTATTAGAGGGAGAAGTATGTTCGACACCTCCCACCTCTGCAGAAGCTGTTTGCTGAATATATTATAACTAGTGAACCCGCATGGCGTCAAAACGCCAGCAGTTAATTAAATTTTTTAACCAGGTGAAACTGTATTCAAAAACCTCTAAAAATATTCCTAATAATTAATCTAAACCATTTCTCAGTGATAAGAGGTCTCGCATGGTGTCGGTTTTCATTTCTTCAAATTCCAAATCTCCCTGTAACTTCAAAAGCAAAACCTGTGCACATCTATGTAGAATCCCAGTTTTTTAATTGAGCTTCTCATTTTGGAAATTCGAAATAAGTGTGCAGATGTGATGACCTTCAACAAAAGAAAATAGATGGCAATTCTAATTAAAAATATTATCAGCCTATAGTTTTCTTAAAAACTCTTTCGTTTCGTATAAGTAAAACAAATTCGACTTTTCGAACAGGTGGCAACCCCTTTAAAAGTATTTTCAAACTAAAATTTTTCGCCTGGCATTGTTATATATATTTCAATTAACTGATGAATTAAGTTAAATTTATTTTTTTTTAATCACATGGCAACTCTCCTAAATACAGTTAAGAAATAAATTATTTTCAAACCCATTTCGATTGATACCTATCTTTTGACATCCCATTTAACTTAATTTGAGCTTAATTTTTTCAACAAAAAAAAAAAAACAAATGTTCACCCTAACCCTATTTTCAAATTTCATGTAACTTATGTGTAATTAAACGAAATACACCTTTCAAAACAGGCGGCAACCTTGTTAAATAAATAAATAAATAAGTTTGCACATCTCCAGGCCAAGCGCTTTAATTTGACACCCCATTGGAATTGATGGCATTGATTATTAAATCATTTGATTGCAATTTTTTATCAGGTGGCAACTCTTTTCGAAAAAGTAAAACCTTATTGCACATCTACAGACTAAAGGTCTGATTATGCATACTTCGCATAACATCGCACAACTATTTGTACCAGTGCAATAGAAATGTAACTTAAGAAAATGTGAAGCAAAATCTTAACTCAACAGATCGCTAAGTTTTTAAAAGTTCTGCTAATTTATGGGTAATACAAAATATATACAAAGTACAAACGAAATTACAGTTTGAAGTTTATGCGAAGTTGTGCGAAGTATGCATAATTAGACCATAAGCGCCTTAATTTGACATCTCATCTTTGAAAATCGGGTACGTGTGTCAAGTTAGCACTACACTTTTCGAATTTGGAAAAGTTAA
>NW_016196377.1:0-2926 GCF_001687245.7 Rhagoletis zephyria | reverse complement strand
AAGTCGTTATTATCGCGCAGAAATGAGATTTTTATCTTATTCTAAGTAAGGGGCGAATTGAGAGAGGGGATGACAAGAGGAGGAAGATAAGCAATATATGCTAAAGAAGTGAAAGCGCAAAGAACCGGAAGGAAATGAGTAAGTAACGATGAAAAAGAGGAAGTAGTAGAGTGGAAAGAAGA
This sequence comes from Rhagoletis zephyria, assembly GCF_001687245.7. NCBI lineage: Eukaryota > Metazoa > Arthropoda > Insecta > Diptera > Tephritidae > Rhagoletis > Rhagoletis zephyria. The sequence goes on along the minus strand of NW_016196377.1, from coordinate 2,744 downwards.
GTTGAAGTGCAAAGTGGGAGCAAAATTAGTTGTAGGAAGGAAGCCATGTCGATGATTTTAAGTTGTCATAAAATTCGTGCCTGTTGTTGTTGGTCCGTGCTTTAATGCGTGCGCCGTTACGGAGTATGAAATGTGTTTGACGGCTGGTGGCGCAAGAAATGTATTTCCGAAAAATAAAAATGTACAAANATTAAACTCCGCCAAGCCAGCAACGCGTAAAGCGCGCCACTAAATATTTATGCATACAAAGCTGCTTTCAATATTAAATAGATATGTATGTGTGCCAGCAGATAATTTTGTGAAAACTGCGCCACATATGCAGCACACGCACTTTCAAGCCCGCTTAAATGCTTTTGTGCTTACGCGCTAACGCAAGCACTCGAAGTGGCCCACGCGGATATGCGATGCCCGAGGGGGGATTTTAATTTATTTTTCACACTCAATAAGTTGAAATCCTTTTTTCGGCAAAGCAGATATGCGAGCGCACACGCATACATCCACATACCACCAGTTGAGTGTGTGTGTGTATGTGTGTGTTCATATAGCCTCGCCATCGCCAGCTCTACCACAACAACGCATTCGAAGCGTAATCAGCAGGAATGAAAATTTATTGCCAAATTGCTAAGGACAACACGGAGTAGAGGTTAAAGAGGGAGCAAAATATGATAAAATTTGGTACAGCGTATGATGTGCATTATTTATCATTCCTTGGGTGTACTTTCAAGCGCCGCAGAAGCGTCAAGCAACGCGCACACGCCCACACACACACACGCACACACAGCAGACAAGTTAATAAAAAGCTGAAATTTTTAAAATGCAGGCGTATTCACTAAAAAAAATGGGAGTAAAAAAGCTTAGTTATTTATTATTGGGTACTAAATTAAATTCAAAAATTCGTACGAAAAAAGGACTGAAATGGTCTGAAATACTTTTAAACGCCCGAGGCTTAATGGCATTATGCTTTTTGAATCGCAAAAGTTATTTTCTTTCAACCAGCAGGAAACTAAAACTGGGCTGCTGAATGGCAACAATATCCTGAAATCCATAGCCAACAGAATTTGGGGCAGACACCTAGAAATCTTATTGCATGCTAGCGAGGCGGCAGTTCCTAGTAGAGTGCCACAGGCGTTAGCACCCAAAAAGACAGCTGCTTTCGCCTGAGCCTTCGCCAAGTCAAATCAGAAGGCATCTCTACAAACTGAAGGAGGAGGTCCAGACTTATATAGGACAACCACTGGAACCGACTCTGTACAGACAAGCTATAAACGGCATTTACAAGGGAATCCGTCTCAAACTACACCAACTGGCGGCCCGTGAATGCCGTTTTAGGTTAACAACCACCCATCTTTGACGAGACAGAGGTTCGGCTGCCTCGGGTGACCCGCACCACTCATACTGCACCGCATAGTGCAAGTGTGCTTAACTGAGCCTTTAAGGTATGTCCGGCATGTGGAGAGTACGTCAAAAAAAAACTCTCCACATACCCGCGAAACCCAAATGAACAATCGCTCGATCCGCCTCTGGTCCGTCAGAATGGAAAGCTTCCTGAGCCTTCCGTTGGTTGAGCTTGGCAACAACGATTGAGGTACAAACCGCTCCATGCATGGTTTACTAGGCAAGCGGCTATAGCAATAACAATAAAAACAACCAACTTACTTCTTTGCGAATACTTTTTCGCCTCACCAGTTTAACGATCACAGAAGATCAGATTTCGATTGATATTTATCCGTAGGTGAAATACTTAATTTCGTATTGCGACATGAAATTGCATGGAACGGAGGATACCGACAGCTGCCCACGCTTGGAAGAGAAACCCGTAGATGAAAGCAATGAAAAGAACTGGTTCCCCAGTCGTCTAAGAGAATACATCCAAACTTCGTAAGAAAAATAAGAACTAAAATTTAAAGATTTCTCGTGATGACAGCAGATCTATAGAGTTGTACAAAGCTATGATCGATAAAAAAAAAACTAAGTATACCTAGCAGCTCGTGTGAAAGCAGCATTCGATCTGGTGCGAATTTTGAAGATGATCTTAGAGTTCAACCCAGGCATACCGTCACACACTTAGAGAGAGGTCAGTTCGGAGCAAACGAAACGTACAACAAAGCAGCATGCCTTACTTCGAAAACAACAAGGACTTAGACATTTTAGGAAAATCCAACAACCAGGTAAACTATGGAGGAAAATCTCCGCCAAAGTCAAAAAAGGAAAACCTGAAATCTTAATGGCATTTGTGGAAACTGAAGAGAGTTACTGTGAAATGGATGACGTTATCTAAGTCTAATAAATTTATGCACCTGAGCCAGTCAGATCTTGAACGGCATAAGCTTCTCATTTCGACGCAAAACTTTCCAAGTAAAAATAGGCGAAAGACCGTGTGCTTTAGCGCGTCGCGCATTTAACAGCCAGGGGTACTTTCGCGGACAATCCGATCATCTAGAATATGACCACCAAACGTAGGGAAGTCGACTTTGATGACCCCAGTACAGTCGCAGTAGTTTATAAACTTTTGCCCTTCATCGAAGGAGTGTTGTTGTTGTTTTTTTCCATCGACTCGGCAGCATCCGAGAGTCTCTGCTCAGTCTGAATTATGCTGACTAGGTCAAGCTTGTACATGTCTAACGTCTTATGGAGTTATTTTGTTGTTAACACAGATCACTGTCTAGAATGTTACAAATGCAGCTCTTCGTGTGGCTTCAAAATGGTGTACCAATAAGAGGCGCAGCATATATCATCCATAATCG
>NW_016196374.1:0-2927 GCF_001687245.7 Rhagoletis zephyria | reverse complement strand
CGATGGAATTTCCTGAGGAAGTCACCTAAATATTTAAATGCTCAAAAAGTAATCTTCGCTCCTCACTTGAGGGTCTAAAACTTTTGTGCGTCAAGTAAACTATGATATAATTTGATTTTGCTTGTTTACTTTTAAAAGATAATTCGCTCTTGAAATCCAATATTGCGGAAAAAATTTTAAAAGTTTATTAAATTCGCCTTACTGGATCCGCCATATTCAATTTTAAAAATTCATGGTCATATTCGTAATCAGTTAAACCTCGAGCAAACAAATTTCAAGTGAATCTAATAATGTTTCAAATTTTTGGTTGCTTTATTGGATCCGACATATTGGATTTAAAAAACGCCGCAATATATAAAAGTTAACATTTCTACCGAATTTTCAAGAATATAACCGATTCTATTCACCTGAACGATTTTTGGATAGATGAGAACAAATATTCAAAAATTTATACGCCGTATTAAGTACGCCATCAGGAATTGTAAAGATACATCATTTAAAAGTAGACATTTTCACTAAAGGCTATAACCGATTTTTTTACCTGAAACGAGGAATGTATATATGTATGTATACTTAACGACTGCTGTTTGTGCATAAATTTTTTTGGTAAAATTTTTACTTATAAAGTTTTATGAATTTTATTTCTTACCAAATCTCCTTCTGCTACTATTTTTGTAATTTTATTTTCAGCGATATCATTGCTGTCTTTATATATTTTTACTACTATTTTTTCAATATAACGGAAAAAAAAAAATTGCAGCGAACTCTTCGTTTTTAGAAAGCAACAGAGTCCCGTCCAGAATATCTTTCGCAGTCATTTTGCAATTTTTGAAATTTAAAGTTTTTTTATAAATTTTAATAATTTAAGATACATCAAAATGTTAAAAATAAACTTTGAAAATGTTCTTCTTGCCAAAACGAACCGAACTAAAGTAATAAATGTATCGTGCCACTATATGAAAAAAAATTAAATTGAGTTAAAAATTACTATGATTTGAGACACTAAAATTCCATTTTTACAATTTTTATTCGCATACTCGAAATTCATACTAAAATTGTTATATACATTAAGAAAGTAATACATATTTATGTGCATAGGGAATACTGTGTAAAAATCTTCCACGCCAATATTTAATTACTTTTAAATAATATGACTTTTAAGTTAAACGGCGTTTCCACGAGACGTAATTCGCTCTCTCATTTGTAATTCCCTCTCCGTTCGTCATTCGCCATCCAATTACCCTTCTAGTTACGTAATTCGCCATACAAAATTTTGAGAGCGAATTACCTCATTTGTAGGCAATTCAGATCGAATTACCATGCGAATGACGAACGAATCGGTGCCTTCTCTAACATTTATTNAGAGCGAATTACCTCATTTGTAGGCAATTCAGATCGAATTACCATGCGAATGACGAACGAATCGGTGCCTTCTCTAACATTTATTGGAAATATATCGAAGTTTTCACCGGCCTGGTCCCATTTTCTGGCACTTTTTCCAGTTTCTGGAAAATTAGTCAATAAAATATGCTCTATATAAAAATAAAATCTTTCATGATAACTTAAATTTATGCTCCACCTTCGATATTTGCAGTACACAAAAATAATAACAGATAGCGAATAACAGGAGCAAGAAGTAGAGCTGCCAAACGAATTACGAAGGTGTGTCGTGGAAACAGGGTAATTCAGGAATTGCTTAGAGAACGAATTTCGAATCGTGGAAACGTTGTATTAAGGCGTGCGAGTAAACGTGTTTAGATGACTGCGTTTGGTATTACGTGGAGCACACGTTACATATGCAACTAGGGGTATATGATCACAAGTGGTTATTTTTACTTTTTTTAGTATATCTTTTTTTAATTTTTATTTAAATACAATTTCGCGGTGGAATCTTCTTCTTTATCCAAAACTGAAGATAATGCATTTTCTATGATAAGTGTGCCACCGTAACAACACGTGAGATTTGCACATATATTTATTATTTAACTATACAAAGATAAGTTCTTTCTTACAAGTAAGATTTTTATTTATTTTTTTTGCTCTTTTCTACTACTGTTTTCTATCATTTTGGATAGTACTTTATTTAACTACTTTTTTCTGCTACTATTTTACCACATCTTTTACTAACTTGCTCTGCTTCAATTTATGAGTATTTCAATTTTTTCGAAATTTTAATTTAGCAAAAATTAGTAGCAAACAATTCTAAAAAAATCAACCAATTTTTTGGTGAAAATTAAAAAAATCACTAAAAAATCCTTAACAAAAAACGCTGTGCTTGGTTATAAACGTTTAAAATGAAATCAATATTTTCCTATTTTTTTTAACAACGATTTTTTGTGATTTTTATTGCGCGCTATTAATTTGTTGCTACTACTTTCAGCTTCTACTGTAATTTACTCTATTTATTACTCTTTTTACTTTCTTCTAGTGGTAGCCATAACACTTCGTAGTATTTTTTAGTACTTTTTTATTACACCACTACTTTTACTACTTTTTTTGTACACAATCAATAAAAAAAAATGATTTTATTTTCACTTGATAAGGTTATTTAAATAAGTATTTCCTTTGACTTTAAATTGTTCCATTATGTACCCTCAAGTTTCTGCTATTTTCCTTTAATTTTTTTTTTTTGCTTAAAGCTTTAAAATTTATTTACCGCATTTTGGCTCCCCAATAAAAATTCCTTGCAGTTCCGTAATTTTCCTTTCTTTATCCAATATCTCCTACTACTACCACTTCCTACTTAACTTTACATTAATATGCAGATAGCGTAAGCCAAAAGGAGCGCTCTTCCTTCGTCCCTTCACAGAATCATCGGTAATAAAATTAGTTAAATCCCTAAGCACACATTTCCTTTATACATACATACATACTTATCTTCGACCATTGTTGTAATCTAAAACGTGCAGCCAAGCTAGTCCTGCTGG
>NW_016196373.1:2297-2927 GCF_001687245.7 Rhagoletis zephyria | reverse complement strand
CGATCAGAACGAAATTTAGTACACTTACTACGGATTTCGCAAGGATGGTTTTAGACTGAAAGTAAGTCCTGTAACTCAAGGCCCCTTACAAATACAACACAAATATGAAACAAATTGGAAGTTTCATATTACATACATATCTCTGGAAGTATTTGTGGGGGAGAACTGAAACTTGGTATAGTGATATGCAGGGAACGGACTTTATGGAAATTGACTTTTTTTCTGCTAAAGAGATAGAGTATATTCGATTAAGAATGTCCACGATTTAGCTTTCCCTGATTCGAAATATACACATTTGATGTTGCCTTTTTTTGCTTTTTTAAGATATTTGCTTTTTTTTTGCCTGTGATTATAGCATTTACAATTTTTTTTTAAGATTAAAAAATATATCTACACATGCCCATGCGGATTATTGAAGCGCAGGGACCTCTTGCCAAATTGGTGTTGGAAAAAATCAAAGCCGTTTTCTCAGCTAACGTAGGCTTGAAGACAATAATGGGTGTGGATAAAATTGTAAAGGGCGAGGAAAACGCCCTTATTCCTGATAATGTGAACGTTTCAAATTCCNTAAAATTGTAAAGGGCGAGGAAAACGCCCTTATTCCTGATAATGTGAACGGTTCAAATTCCC
>NW_016196373.1:0-1776 GCF_001687245.7 Rhagoletis zephyria | reverse complement strand
TTTTTTTTTAAGATTAAAAAATATATCTACACATGCCCATGCGGATTATTGAAGCGCAGGGACCTCTTGCCAAATTGGTGTTGGAAAAAATCAAAGCCGTTTTCTCAGCTAACGTAGGCTTGAAGACAATAATGGGTGTGGATAAAATTGTAAAGGGCGAGGAAAACGCCCTTATTCCTGATAATGTGAACGTTTCAAATTCCACGTTCCATATTTAAATTGGGCTTCACTTATATCAACTTACGTCGAGCGCACATTTAGTACATTCAAGGCTTTTCTTCGCGAAATCGAATGAAAATGCTGCCAGAAAACTTCAAAATGCATCTTGTGGTTCAATGTTACTACAACTACATATACAGATTAAAGTTTTATGAGTTAGAAACTCGAAAGGATAAAATAGTAAAAGATTCAAAGTGCAAATTTTTCATATAATGAAACTAGTTCACAGTTTTTCTCTTTTTACTTGTAATATAAACATTTCTAAAATAAATGTATTTTTTGATTGTTCTTAGTATTTTCTGTCTTTTTTTAGTGCCTTATTTTGCTTTTCTGCAATACCTAGTGCCTTTTCCTGCCTTTTTTGCTATTTAGTTTTGTCTTTTTTGCAATACCTAGTGCCTTTTCCTGCCTTTTTAGCTATTTCATTTTGCCTTTTCCAGCCTATTTCGTTATTTTATTTTGCCTTTTTTATAGGTTTTTAGGTCATAAAAATCCGTNACTTGGTATAGTGATATGTATGTGAAATCAATGTTGGCATTAATCGATTGATGTTTTAATTAGTTAGTTAATTCGATTAAATTCAATCTGATTACAGTTAATCATGATTAATTTTAATCCGACTAAACAGTTAATCGTAACCGCGATTAAAAAATTAATTTTTAATCATTAACTCTTAATTTGATCAACTAGGTTTGGTGATTAATTAAGTTATCCCTGTGCACACAAACCAAGTTAATCCGGTATGTCTAAGTCGGGTTTCCTCATCAATCTAAGCAATTTGGTGTGCATTTCCATTAAGATATATACCAACAAACTAGGTATGTAAAAGTTCCCAGTTTATGTATTACTAATAACAATAATTATAATTATTTTATATTATGTGCTTTTTATAAGAGTAAAACACAAAATAATTACTATAACTGGTATTCGGTTTCAAACTCGGACAAACTAGACAAATTAATCAGATTTTATTTTTAATTGGATTAACGATTAATGTTTTTAATTAATTAAACGTAATCGCAGCCAGCGATTAACGATTAAAAAAATGTTATCATTAATCGTACAGTTGATTACGACTAATTAATTTTAATCGTCAAACGCGATTAACACTTTAATCGTTAATTTTTAATCGTTAATCAGATTAACAGCTTGCCATNACAAACTAGACAAATTAATCAGATTTTATTTTTAATTGGATTAACGATTAATGTTTTTAATTAATTAAACGTAATCGCAGCCAGCGATTAACGATTAAAAAAATGTTATCATTAATCGTACAGTTGATTACGACTAATTAATTTTAATCGTCAAACGCGATTAACACTTTAATCGTTAATTTTTAATCGTTAATCAGATTAACAGTTTGCCAACACTGTGTGATATCATGTTTTTGGAAAAGAGGCGTAGCACCTCCCATACTGACTGCAAGTTTCATATTGCATATCTCTTCAAATGTTTGGGGTAAAGCACTCAAGCTTGGTATGGAAATACGTATGTATATATGTATGTATGTATACTTATGGAGAAAAATGAGAGTTATGCAAATTGATTTTTCTA
>NW_016196372.1:2747-2927 GCF_001687245.7 Rhagoletis zephyria | reverse complement strand
CCAGAAGATTGCCATCTACCTTAAAGTAAGTAAACAAATAAATATTTGCTGCTAAAATATTTTTCTAGGCGTTTGGCTGAGCTTCTCCTCAAACTTGAGGCATGAGTTCTGTTGTTGTGACACAAATGGAGACACTTACATATTTAAGGCTGACTCCGAACGCCAAATGATTTTATAAGA
>NW_016196372.1:0-2721 GCF_001687245.7 Rhagoletis zephyria | reverse complement strand
TGTTCGTCTTGAGCTCAGTCGATAACGAACAATACTTCTGCTCGTATACAGAGAACGATGCAAAACGGGTTTTGTTAGATGATCGAGTATACACGAAAATCATGCACCCGCTGCAGATGTCTGGTACTAATACTATTTGTTGTATCAGGGTTGAGTTTTTTGTACTCAAAATGTGAAACCAGAAGATTGCCATCTACCTTAAAGTAAGTAAACAAATAAATATTTGCTGCTAAAATATTTTTCTAGGCGTTTGGCTGAGCTTCTCCTCAAACTTGAGGCATGAGTTCTGTTGTTGTGACACAAATGGAGACACTTACATATTTAAGGCTGACTCCGAACGCCAAATGATTTTATAAGATGAGTTTTCAAGGCAGAAGTATACTCGAGGGTTTGCCATTGCGTGCCGAAGGACGACTGCTATTTTGGGTTATGATCTGACCAGGGATCTAACCATGGTCCTATGGAGTGGAAGTACGGACATATAATCACTCTGCTACGGCGGCCGCCGTAAGTACATGCTATACATATGTATGTATACATACTCGATTATTTGTTCTCAAAATGAATGAAAACTATACTACGCTTGCAAACAATTAACAACATTTTGTGATAAATAGTTTTACAAATGTATTTGCACTTCAAATTTGTGTTTTAGTGAAGTAAATAAATTATTATTGAAAATTATTATTTTAATAAATAGATATAAAAATGTTTATATTTAGTAACTCTTAGAATTTTCTTTATTTGTAACAAATGACAGATATAAAATAANGTGATAAATAGTTTTACAAATGTATTTGCACTTCAAATTTGTGTTTTAGTGAAGTAAATAAATTATTATTGAAAATTATTATTTTAATAAATAGATATAAAAATGTTTATATTTAGTAACTCTTAGAATTTTCTTTATTTGTAACAAATGACAGATATAAAATAAATAAAAAAATAATTGTAATTTTACAAATTTAAAGCAAACGGGCGTTCTTTACAAAAAAATGTAGTTAGGGAAGGAATTTCATTTCATTTCATTTCATTTTATTGAGTCAATGGTAACAAACCTTACTGACTAGATTAAGAGAGATACGTAATAATAATTTAACAGCTAATTTAAGGATATGGTTAATTTGCTAAGTAAAAAGACTCTATGCGTGACTTGAATAAAGACCTTGGCATCGCAAAATCAAGATCAATAGTTCTAGAAAGCCGATTAAACTCATTAAGCCCTCTTATAAGAGGGGCAAATCTAAAGTAGTTCGATCTTAAAATTTCAGTATGAAATAGGCTGTGAGAGAGAAGTACTCCATTAGGAACATTGAAACTTAACTGCCCAAGTAGATCTGAGCAGTCAATGGTCCCGGAGATTATATCGTATATAAACATTAAGTTTTGAACGAATCGTCTAACTTCGAGCGATAGAACATTGATGAGCATGCACCTAGCATTGTATGGTGGCAAGGGATTATCAAAATGAAGTGGTTGAAGAGCAAAACGAAGAAACCTGCGTTGAACTCTTTCAATTCTAAAAGAGTGTGAGGAATACATCGGATTCCAGATGACTGAGGCATACTCCAACTTCGATCGCACTAAGGAATTATATAAGATTTTTCTTGTGTAAGGGTCTTTGAAATCACTGCCATAGCGTCGCAGAAAAGCTAAGTTAGCATAAGCCTTCGGAATAATAAAATTAATGTGGTTACCGAATGTAAAGGACGAGTCGAAAATAACTCCAAGATCCCGAAATTCTCTAACAGAGGCAAGAGATGCATTTGAGACAGAATAAGTCGAGGAATGCACATTCAAAGACTTGGAGAGCACCATCTGACAACATTTACTGGTGTTGAGACGCAGTTTATTTTGGAGAGCCCAATCAGTAAGAGCGTTCAAGTCTTCCTGCAACAACAATGTATCCGATAAACAGGAGATTTTACGGAAGAGTTTCAAGTCGTCTGCATAGAGTAAATAATTTGAATGTTCAAAGCGTAGACCAACATCATTAATAAAGAGGATAAATAGAATAGGACCAAGGATGCTGCCTTGGGGCACACCAGAAGTTGCCACAAATGTATAGGATTTAGTACTCTCAATTTCAACAAATGAGGTTCTATTTGACAAATATGATTTAAGCCATGATAGAAATGTTGAGTGAAAACCCAAATTTTCGAGCTTCAACAGAAGTATTTTGTGCGAGACCGTGTCAAACGCTTTCGAAAAATTAGTGAAAATGGTGTCGACTTGACACCCACTTTTAAACGCGGAAACACAAAACTGAGAAAAAAAAGCTAGATTCGTGACCGTTGACCGTCCACCAATAAACTCACTGTCCTTTNTCAGAGTCAACAACAAAATTGGATTTGAAAAAATCGGCAAAGAGGTTTACCGAGTCAACCAAACTCTCTGAACAAGTGCCATTAAGCTTCACACAGGTTGGAATATTAGAACAGCCTCTTTTCGAACGAACATAATTCCAGAAAAATTTTGGATTTGCTTTAAGCTCATCCTCATATCGAGAAATATATTTATTATATAGGAATTTGTCAAGAACATTGAATTCGGACATATAATAAATATATTTATCTTTAAATGAGATATTATTGGTAGCTTTATATAATTTAAAATATTTGTTCCTTTGATTTTTCAATTTTTTTAACTTCGTGGTGTACCAGGGCAGGGCAGAACATTATTACTAATATTTACCTTAGAAACTAGGTCAAAAAATTCTAA
>NW_016196371.1:0-2927 GCF_001687245.7 Rhagoletis zephyria | reverse complement strand
GTTAAAAAAGTTTAATTAAATTAATACGCGGAAATGACTGAATGGATTTCCATGAAATTTTGCAAGCAGAGAGCCTATGATCTACAGTGGAAAATAGGCTACTTTTTTGGAAGAGTTGCCACCTTTTAAAAAGTTTAATTAAACTAATACGTGGAAACGACTAAACGGATTTGCATGAAGTTTTGCACACAGATAGCTGATGACCTCGGTTGGAAAGTAGGTTACTTTTTTTAAATGTTTCCACCTGTTAGAAATATTTAATTTAATTAATACACGGAAATTAGTTAACTGATTTGCATGGAAGTTTTCACACAGATAGCTTATGAGCTAGGTTGAAAAATAGGCTACTAAACACGTTAAATTAAATTAATACGCGTAAAAGTCTGAACGGATTTGCATGAAATTTTGCCAAGAAGATAGTTATGACCTACAGTGGAAAATAGGCAAACTTTTTGCAAGAGTTGCCACCTGCTAAAAACGTTTAATTAAACTAATACGCGGAATCGACTAACAGATTTGCATGAAATTTCGCACAGAGAGAGCTTACGACCTATGTTGGAAAATATGCTACTATTTTAAGAGTTGCCACCTATTGGAAAAGTTTAATTAAATTAATACGCGGAAATGACTCAACTGATTTGCATGAAAGTTTGCACACAGATAGCTTATGACCTATATTGGAAAATAGGCTACTTTTTTAAGAAGAAATTTTGCTCACAGATGGTTTAAGACCTGGATTGAAAAATAGGCTACTTCCTTAACCGGTTTCCCGATCAGAATGAAATTTGGCACACTTACTACAGATTTCGCAAGAATGGTCTTAGACTGAAAGTAAATCCGATAACTCAAGGCCCCTCCCATACAAATTGGAATTTTCATATTAGAGACATATCTCTGGATGTATTTGTGGGAGAGAACTGGAACTTGGTATAGTAATATGTATGTGAAATCAATGTTGGCATTAATCGATTGATGTTTTGATCAATTAGTTAATTCGATTAAATTCAATCTGATTATAGTTAATCATGAATAATTTTAATCTGACTAAACAGAAAATCGTAACCGCGATTAAAAAAATTAATTTTTAATCATTAACTCTTAATTTGATCACGTAGGTTTGGTGATTAATTAATTTATGCTGGAATTTTCCTGTGCACACAAAGCAAGTTAAGCCGGTATGGCTAAGTGGGGTTTCCTCATCAATCTAAGCAATTTGGTGTGCATTTTCATTAAGATCTATACCAACAAACGTTTTACAAACTAGGTTTGTAAAAGTTCCCANAGCGTAAAACACAAAATAATTACTGTAACTGGTGTTTGGTTTCAAATTCGGACAAACTAGACAACTTATTTAATGAGATTTCATTTTTAATTGGATTAACGATTAATGATGATTAAGCCAGCGATTTTCGATTAAAAAAATGTTATCATTAATCGTACAATTGATTACGACTAATTAATTTTAATCGTCAAACGCGATTAACATATTAATAGGTAATTTTTAATCGTTAATCAGATTAACATTTTGCCAACACTGTGTGAAATCATATCCATATTCACGGAGAAAAATGGACGTTTTTGGAAAAGAGGCGTAGCACTTGCCATACTGACTGAAAATTTCATATTGCATATCTCTTCAAATGTTTGGGGTAAAGTACTCAAGCATGGAATGGAAATACATATGTATGCGTGTATGTGAAACTAATACCATGCTCATGGAGAAAAATGAGAGTTATTGTAAAAGGTGGTGTGGCAACTCCCATGCAAATTGATTTTTCTATGCTGCATACCTCTGGAGGTGTTTATTACAGAGGACTGGAACTTGGCACCGAGATATGTGTACAAAATTAATTCCATACTCATGGAGAAAAATTTTCGTTTTTCGAAAAGGGGACATGGTACCCCCCGTACAAATTTACTGTTTTATACTGCATATCTCTAGAGGTGTTCATGGTAGAGTACTGGGATTTGGTGCTGGGGTATGTAAAATCAATTCTAAATTCGTGGAAGAAGATCAGGGTTATACGAGAAAGGGGCGTGGCAATTCCTGTACAAATTGACTTTTTCTTGCCACATATCCCTGGAAGTATTTGTGGAAGAATACTGGAACTTCTCCATACCAAGTTGTGTATACAAAATGTATTAATAGCTCTTGGAAAAATGTGAGTTATTAAAAAAGGAGGCATGTCGCCTCCCATACATACTAAAGACTTCTTAATACATATCTCTGGAAGGATAGAAAATCTCTGGAAGTATTTCAAATTTGTTATGGAGATTTATTTTATAAGTGCCGTACTGACAGAAAAAATTTCATTTAATGGAAAAGGGAGAGCCGGGTTCGGCCTTATAATCTAAAGCTCTCTTGAGGCATTTACTACAGTAATGAGAAGTGGTATTTTATCAAGGCCAGGTTACTAAATTTGAGTTGGAAATATTAGAACCCGCCGTGGCACCTCCAAGAAGGTTACACGTTCACGCGTCGTATCCCTGGAACCATTTTAAGGTAAACTTAGGGGAATTGATATCTTTCGTATGCCTAGCGCGCCGACGAGATTTTATAATTTCATAGTTGTAAACGGCCTATATACCTTAGATTAGCGGGAAAAATGCCCAAACGTGCAAACCCCGGGCAAATGTGCAAACCGCGGGCAAATGTGCAAACCGCGGGCAAATGTGCAAACCGTTGGGTAGATGAGGTGAGGTAATTNGCAAACCGCGGGCAAATGTGCAAACCGTTGGGTAGATGAGGTGAGGTAATTATGCCCGGGGGGGAAACAGAAAATTTTGCGCGAATTGCATCTGTATATGTGAGTACTCACGAATGTGAGACCCCATGGCTGCCAACTTTCCTAAAAGCACCAAAACTTGGGACATATCAAACCCTGCAAAAATCGCGACTACTCCATGCATGCATGTAAAGAGTATTC
>NW_016196368.1:0-2927 GCF_001687245.7 Rhagoletis zephyria | reverse complement strand
ATGTATTTCCACATTTACATTAAACCGAAAATTCAATAAATAAAATGAAACTTATTCTAATGACATTTTAAATATTTTCATATTTACAAAAACTTTCATTTCAAAGATGTTGAGTTCTATCAAATATGGTAATTGCATAGCAAAGGGTTAATTTCTTTGTTTACATTTTTTGACATTACAGTCAGGTATGAGAGAGCTCGACTCAATTGTCACTTCTGCCTTGTTGAATATGTCTTGGATATAACTACCTTCAACGCAGGTAAAAATAAATAAATGTGACTATTTAAAGAGCTTCAATTTCTTTGTCTTCTTACCTATTTTCTCACTTACCTAACTAGTAGACTAATTTTTTAAGCGCCCATCAAGGGTAAATACAATCGCTTAAAAAAATACAATCGACCGTTTCTTTTTGGCGCTATGGTGCAAACGTTTTGAAAAGGAACAAGTGGTCCCAATGTCGTAGTATCTCAGTGGTTTCAGAAAGAATGGGATGATGTTAATCAGACACAATTTAAGACTGGAATAGAATATCCTCTTGTTTCTGATATTGTGGATGAACAAAGAGATGACATTTTAACCTTTATTATGAATCAGTTCGAGGTACTCAATGTTTATTTTGAACGTGCAAGCACATTTTTTTTATTTTACATTTTTGTGTTCCTCCATTGTTTTAGATGTGCTAACCCAGAAATGATTACTTCAAAATCTTGGAGTTGCNCTTTAAAAATGTATCTTTTTAAGGATACATTTTTCATAATTATCGAGGACCTTGAGAGGTAGTTGGCGTGCTTCACATTTTTATTTTCATAGTAATATTTTACGTTAAACTATGGTTTACCAGTCTTTGTTCTATTCAAGCTTCACATAATGATCTGATGCTCGTACAAAATCTAGTTAAATATCGGAAAGTTAATGCTGCATTGTCGGATGCTGCGCTGAAGAAATTGAGAGGACATCTTTGGTTTCAGAGTGAAGAACTTGCTGTTCTAAATAGCATTCTTTGATTTCAGAATTTCATACGAAGTCAAAAATTAGAGAAGCCATAGCACACCGTGAGAATCAATCAGAAATTGTGAACCGCGTGGTTCTCAGTGAAGCAAAGTGTTACGAGTTGATTAACAAGGACATTAGTCACTTCATCACCAAAAATTCCATGCGTTTCTT
The DNA here is from genome assembly GCF_001687245.7 of Rhagoletis zephyria. Classification (NCBI taxonomy): domain Eukaryota; kingdom Metazoa; phylum Arthropoda; class Insecta; order Diptera; family Tephritidae; genus Rhagoletis; species Rhagoletis zephyria. The sequence goes on along the minus strand of NW_016196368.1, from coordinate 1,763 downwards.
TTGCAAATGCCAAGCACTTCACGACAACAACAACTCAACAAAACCATGGTGAAACTAATACAGTATTCTATCGGTCTTGCAACAAAACTCCCGATAAATATGCAAATGTGACCAGTGTTTTAGAGATTGTGTGACACCTCTAAAAGAATTCAAAGATGTCAATGATGTCGCTGAACGTGGAGTAGCACTGGTTCAGGAATACAATGGCCTCGTTACCAAAGATGAGCAACAGTATCAATATTTACTTCAAGTTGTGAAAGCTCATCGGAAAAAAGTATCCTTATTGCAATCGGCGAAATTTCATTGACTCAAACACTGATTGGTCTTTCCATGTAAAAGAGGAAACGACATAAATTTAGGAATGCACTAATTATCTCTATTTCAAGTAAACTCTTTTTAAATAATTACATTTCATTAATAAGTTGAAGGTAGCACTGTGCACTTATTCGATTCCTCGAGCAAGTTGGTTAGTCAGTTATTCGTTTAATCAATTACTCGTTTAATCAAGATTTTGATTACTCAAAACGATGATTAATAGTTACATAAAATATGATTACCTACCCCAAAAAATAAATTTTGCTCGATAAAAGAGTTGCTTTGGAAAATGCTTATTTTCCTTTTTACAATCTGTATCAAGGCACATAAATACAGGTAGAAGCTAAAATGACGTTGCTCTCATGAGAACCAAACCTTTAAACTTCAACTTGGTTTTCTTTTGTTTCCTATATTTCGTTACGCTTTAAATGTCATGTCGTTTGTTTTTTTTTTGAATGTTCGTCAAAAACAAATTTTAATTAACATTTGAATTTTTGTAGTGTTGTGCGGTTTATACTTATAGCGTTTTATTTTCTCAAAAAAAGTTCTGCCCTTTTATATGGGAACTCTTGCTTTGCGTTGCCCTGAAACCTGAGAAAATGTTACGTTCTTTATATGAGAATGAAACAGAAAATATACTACTCCATCACAATTTATTTATAGAACTTAATAAAGCTGAATTATTCACTTGGCCTGTAAGTCTTTAACAATTTTAAAGCAAAACACTTATTTCTGATAGGGAAAATAATTACATTTTTACAAGATTAAATTAAAAATCAACCATGCAACTCTCACCCCCACGTTTATTTGAGGGCAGAAAAGGCAGCAGTTTCGCCGGATCAGAGCGCAACCTGCTGAGAAATGAACACGACGCCTTGTGAAAGGGCTGAGAAAATAACATGAAAATGTGACAGCGCTAACACAAGGCAGAATAAGTGCAGCCTTTTTTCGAGAAAAGAAAACGGTATTAGTGTATGTGTTAAAAATGCAACACCTGAAGCGTTGTTTTTATGTGGTGTTAAATATAAATCAGATACCACTAATTTTTTTAACGGGCCTCAATGTCCTTCGCGTTAGGTGCGTTGCGAACGCAGCTGTGTGGCAGAGCTGCAGCGACATGCCTTGCTGTACTTTAAACATTTCAAAGCAGCAGATTTTATAAATGCACCGGGAGGTACAGGAAAGGCACATTTGATGCCAAGTGCTGTTACTATGACTCTTATGTCGGAAAGTACCTCCAACAACATTGCAACTTATAAATCAAAAACAGAAAAAAACAAACAAATTAACAAATTTTAACAAAAGCAAATAAATAAATAAAATTAAACTTCAAATTTACTTAAAACCGTCAACCAGTGAAATGTAATTTTTATTTTTCCTTTCCGCACAACATAAAAATTCAAATGGTAATTAAAATTTGTTTTTAACGAACATTAAAAAAAAAAAAA
>NW_016196366.1:0-2928 GCF_001687245.7 Rhagoletis zephyria | reverse complement strand
TATCACTTTCTACTGAAAAAGGCTTGACAAGTGTATGCCAATAAAGAGTGAAACAAAAAATGAAACGGCTATCTTTTTTAGAATGGGTGAGGGCCCTACGCAGAAAAAATTTCAAAGTTTGAGAAGGGATGAAAAGGAAGGGAGCTAATATATGGACTCGCCAGCTCTGCTCACAAATAGGATTAAATTTAATTTCAACTCTACTGGCGTCATGTTTGCTTTGGCCAGACAACTGCTCCTTTTTGCACTTTTGCTTTCTAGTTTCAACGTCTGCAACACGGCATAAGCCGCAAAGGAAAGTTTCAGTACAGCAGCTCCGCTTTGCTCTGTTTTTCTCTGTTCGGTGCAGTTCTGAGACATCTGCAGAACGGTCGTCATCCAATATTAATGCGATTTTGCCTTGCACGAGCACTGAACGGCAGTAGCGGCGGCGGAGAGTAGTTATCGACATTGCATTACCCTGTCACCGATCGCAATTGCAATTGATAGTGAGGTGACAAGTCGATTAACAGAGGATTCTTCACTGCTCGTCTCACCACATTTTCTCTGTCTGTTTCTGTGTCTGCCACGTTCTGGACGCACGTTCCACCAGACTATGCTTCCTCTCTCTCTCTCTCTATCTCTTTTTGAACACCAGTGCTCTGGTTTCCATGCCCAGCCACTGTGCACTCTGACTGCTCATCCACCCATCAATGCAAATGCTTTGAATGCGGGTGNCTCTATCTCTTTTTGAACACCAGTGCTCTGGCTTCCATGCCCAGCCACTGTGCACTCTGACTGCTCATCCACCCATCAATGCAAATGCTTTGAATGCGGGTATCTATGTGCCACTGCAATGAATCGGCATTTTTTGCTAGCAATGGCTCGCCAGGAGAGCAATGTCCCACAGCAGCAGCAGCAGCAGCAGCAGAAGCACATCCGTTTCGTTCCTACGAGGGCATTTGGGCAATTAGCCAGTGGGCAGTGGGCAGTGAGGAATGCCAGCAATGCTGCTGCTTAGTCCAACTGCCATTGCATTAGCCGTTGTCCGCTGCTCAGCGTTCGTTTACCGAGGAGCATCCATATGGCCGCTCAGTGAACGTGATAATGATCAATTCGGTGTTCCACCACTGGCACTGGCAGCAGAAGCAGCAGCAGCATCGCTTTCTGTCGCATCGTTTAGTTAATTCTATTTGTCGTTGCTTTCATTTCGGTCCAACTATATACGTTCTCGGTGTTATTAGCAATATTTGTCTACTGCAAACCGCGCTACTCTGTTTGTTTCTCCATTTCTCCATTTTGGCCATCTCATTCCCTCTTTCGTTTTCACCCTCGCCCAGTAATGCATCGTCTGCAGTATTTGCTGCTGTTGCAGTCGTCGAGCCAGCGTAAGCCATATTTAATAGAGATATGTCGAATAAATATTATAGATGTTTGCATTATTGGCTCAATGGTGCCAAATCTCGTGTGATTAGTTTTGTCCCGATTGGGCTGCACTCACTCACTCACTCACTCACCCACATAGCCACCAGATCGAATGCTCCTCGATGGCATGCATTGTGTGCCAAGTCCGCCTTTTCCATTTTTCTACTGTCATCTTAATTTCTCACTGTCTCAACGTGTTCATCGAGGACACAGTTCTTCTGCACTCAAAGGCCACTCAAAGCACTCTTTGCCGGCCACATCCGATTGGTGTCCCATTCCTCCTTCTGTGGGCAGATTGATATTAATGAAACACTAGCAAAAAAGAAAATTAGGTTTATTTGCCAAAACAAACAATATAAAATGACAGTACAATACAGTATTTATGCAAAATAAAATTGAAATCAAAATTGATGATTCAACATTGTCTTTCTGTCACACTGCTGCTGTTGCAAACGTGATAGTGGGTAGGAGAGGGTAAATCCAACTTTGATTTGCATTGTTTGCACAAAACGACCTGAAATGGGATTGTCTGAGTGTTCTCCACGCTCCGGCTGGCAACGAGGCAACGAACCACTTGAGCTACCACTTTTGCTTGTTTCTTCCACTTTCAAAGTGCACCTCTCATACTCCCGTATCAGCGGCTCGTGNCGGCTGGCAACGAGGCAACGAACCACTTGAGCTACCACTTTTGCTTGTTTTTTTCACTTTCAAAGTGCACCTCTCATACTCCCGTATCATTGGCTCGTGCTTGCAGGAAATTTGTGTCTAGAGTACCGAAGTAGTGCTGCTGTTTCTTCTAGTACTTGCACTCTATTTTGAAGAAAAGCATCGCTGGAAACAATTGCCATTCNTTTTTTTAGTACTTGCACTCTATTTTGAAGAAAAGCATCGCTGGAAACAATCGCCATTTGGTGCTCTTAATTGAATGTCGCTTTGCCTCTTCACAATAGCAGCACTACTTCGTTTGTTTAATTTAATTTAATAATTTTTGTTAATAATTAATTGAACACATTTGCCGGTAGTGCAGTTGGGAGAAAGCACAAAAAGAGAGGTCGCATTGGGAAATGGCAATGGTGTGATGCGGACTAGGCCAGGACTGCGACTGCCAAACTGAGCACTACCGAACCACCACAGAACACTAGTTTGCGGAGCACACTTTCAGCTGTGTCAGTGAAAGTACAACACAAAAGGCAATTGGAATTAAATATTAACTAAGAATTTAGACTTGAATGGCCATAAATTTTATTGCCACTCTCAAAGAAATGGAGCTCCAATTGATTGCCTTTGTTACGATTGCCATTTGCTGGGCCATTAATCAAAAATAGTGGCAGCTATTTTGAAACTTAATTTCAATCGCAGCGCACAAACTAACGAGTCGATAGAAACCTTTACCAGAGACCCACATTTGCTCCCATTCCCGCTGTCCGATTAGTGCCATTTTGACATTTCGGTGTAGTTAATTAGTCGTGATAAATGAGCATGGCGATGCTGATAGCTGTACAACTAGTTCACCAGCGCCGATGT
>NW_016196364.1:0-2928 GCF_001687245.7 Rhagoletis zephyria | reverse complement strand
AAATAGTAACATTTTGGATTTAGGTTTGCCTCATCATTTTATTAGTGGAGGATTTCTGGATGAAAATATTTTTATTCGAAAATATTTAGTTTTACTGAATTAAATTAAAATAAGTAAGAGTAGTGCTGTTTTTGGCTACGCCGAAGGCTTTATACCTTTCAGGCATATCAGAAAATTTTACTTCAAAGACAAAAGCCTTTCGTAAGATAATTGTGAATTCTGACAACTGTCTTGAAAGCTCTTACTGTCTTTCGAAAACTAATTGAAAGATCTGCTAACGAGGAGGTCTTCGCGTTATGCTGTTTGCCTTTTAGCAATAAGTTAATACGTTTTTTTTTTAAAGTTAAATTAAATTAAAAATCAATATTTATATTTTTCTTTTTGAAAATAATATAAAATAATAAATAGAATAAAATTAAATAAAAAAAAAAATTATTCTAAAAAGAAGGAAATATCACTTAAAAATTAAATTAGGTTAAAAAAGTTTTTATTAAAATATCTAAATAATTCAGAATAACTAGGATAAGATTCCAAAAATTAAATAAAATAAATAAATATATTTTTCTTTTTAAAACAATAAAATCTAAACATTACAAAAAATTAATTGAACAAAAGAGTATCAAATTAAATTTTAATAAAATAAAATAAATTTAAAAAAAGTAAATGAAATTTAAAAAATATATACTTTTCTTTCTTACACAATAAAATCTAAAAACTTAAAAGAAAATGTAACCAAAATACTAAAAAAAAAAAATTTAAAGAAAATAAGTTGCTAAAAAGTTAAATTAAATTAAAAAAAATACTCTTTTAAAGGCAATAACAAACAAAAACAGAAATTAAATTAAAAAAGAAAAAATCTTAAAATAAGTTTCTAAAAATAATTTTTTTTTTTATAAAAAATCGGTAAAATTCAATAAAAAAAGAAAAAAAGAAATATGGAGATTAAAAAAAATAAAAACTGCGCTGCGCTAGGACTCGAACTCGGATATTCCGATTGGCATGCCTGTGCCTTGCCCACTCGGCCATTGCGACTGTTGGAGTAACGCGAGCTGAATGATATTCAAGTGCGTTCTCTAAGAATGGTCTTTCACCACGAATAGTGAATGGGTGAGCTTTTTTTCTAAGACATTTGGGCTAGAATAACAAAAGTCATTCGAGTTATCTTGCCATCTGCCATTCAATTGTCTTACGAAAGACACTTTACAATTTTTGCCAGAATTTCTCTGTAAGTTGTTTGGGGGCTAAACAAAATTTTGTATTCACGGCATGCATAGATAGCGGAGTTATTTAAAAAACTCATATCTGAACAATAAGTTGCACGGAGGCTATATATTATAGTTGTCCGATTTTACAGGTTCGAACAAATGATCAATAGATACATTAAAAAAACACACCCGAATACCTAACTCCAATCGAATATCTCGAAAACTAAGGGACTTTATGTATTGCGGAAAGGCGGATATGGCTATGGGTCTACCTTTTCCTATTCAGGCACTTAAAACATGGGGCCAAAGTTATAATACCATTTCATGTTCATAAAAGGTATAAAATACGGGCCGCTTTATTTTCAATTTTCTACAATTGTCGAGGCTGACAGCAAGAAAATTCCAAAAAGTTGATATTCCTGTGTTTTTTTTTTTGGACTACCCTATTATATATGCATATAGATAATTGAAATTTTTATTGCTTAGGCATGGTAGGACTATTTAGTCCAAGTGGTTTTTTAATGAGTTTCATAGCAATTAAATAAAATTATAAAATTCAACAATTGTTATTGAGCTTGAGGCCGTTTTTTAATGAAAACTTATTGTGGAAAAGCAACAATAATTTGAAAAAATTCTGNGATTTTCCTGTGTTTTTTTTTGGACTACCCTACTATATACATATGCGTATAAATAATTGAAATTTTTGTTGCCTAGGCATGGCTGGATTTTTTAGTCCAAGTGGTTTTTTATTTTCCGGCATAAATTTTAATGAGTTTCATAACAATTAAATAAAATTATAAAATTTATATTAGAACACCTTTTTTAAATATTTCTTATAGATAACCATCACTGATTGGTTTCTTTTGTTTTTTTTTTTTTGTCAATAAAAACTGTTTCTTCTTTACGAAAAACAATCTCTGAGCACGAGTATTATATTTAACTTAAGGTTTTAAAGTATGCACGCATATGCTTTTCAATAAACGCACATCACCACAGATGTCTGCTACTGATTTCCGTTTTCTTTCATTTATTCCTGTGTGTCTTTTCTTCTTACAAAGACCTGCGAAATGAGCTTGCAAAAGGCAAAATGTTCATGTAAATGAGCAAGGAAATTGAAAATGTTATCTAATTTAATATCTTTGAAGACGAGGCAAGGCGAGCCGACGAGTACGCGCTATAACATGCCGGCGTTGTGGGCACAAATAAACAGAAATACATACACATATCCGAAAATATGCATGAATGTACGTACAATCGTGCTTATATATGTATATACATATAAGTATGTATATGAATAACCTGCAGCGGAAGGTACTAATTCTGTACCGGTTTATTACCAGTTTCATTTGGAGCTTAATTAGTTCCAGTGATATCTTTTCAGTGGTATAAGCGTATTTTTTATATGGACGTGTCCAAAGAAGTGTCAACTGGTAGCCTATTCTTCAGCATCCTTCCAGCCAGCAGGAATATACTTTAACATCACGCCAATCCGCGGAGCAATATTTCGTTGCCAACTTATGGAAGGGTAACCAAATTTACCGGTTGCAAGAAGTGCACAGAAAGCGAAAAGAGTTTCAAAATTGACAGGAAGTTTATTGACGGGTGACAAAATTTTGGTGACCAGTGCATAATAGACCTGTAACAGGGAAATTCCGGCTACTGTTCTTCTGTTCTGGTCTTTTGAAAGAGAAAATCCTTTGGCCCTGATACTTGTCAGTTCTGG
>NW_016196363.1:0-2928 GCF_001687245.7 Rhagoletis zephyria | reverse complement strand
TCCGGGGGTGGTATGCCTAGAACGGCATTCACAGGTCGAGAGTCTACATAACTCGAGACTGAGTCCCTGTGAATGCCGTTCAGGGCCTGTCTGTACGCTGTCGGGTCTAGAGGTTGCTTAATGAACCTCTGGACTTCGTCCGTCAGTTCATATAGATGCCTCCTGACGTGCCTAGGCGAGGGCTCCTCTGCAAGCAGCTGTCTGTTTGGGTGGCCACTTCTGTGGCTCCCGATCAGGAACTGCTTGCAGAGCATTATGTTGTGCTCCCTAACTGGGAGCATTTGCGCCTCGCCGTGCAAGTGATGTTCTGGCGTCATCAGGAGGCATCCCGTCGCTGTCCTAAGTGCCGTATTTTGTCCCGTCTGTAGCTTCGTCCACTGCGTCCTACTAGTCCACTGACGAGACAGAGCTTCATCTGCCTCGGGAGACACGCACTACACTTACTCAACTTCGCTCCGGCTACTGCAGCAGGTTAAACTCCTACTAGAGTAGGCTGAATGAGGATGTGCCTAACGAATGTCCGGCATGCGGAGAGACCCCACATGACTCGAACCACCTCTTCGCATGCCCGGAAAACCCGACTACCCTAACGGCCCTGTCCCTGTGGACAGATCCCACAGAAGCTGCACGCTTCCTAGGGTTGCCGTTAGTGGAACTTGACGACAACGACTGAGATACCAACCGATCTGGGCGGGGTTGTTGTAGCCGCTACAACNCGTTGGACAATAACTGTTATCAAGCAACGTAAAAGTAAACGTTGGGCAATAACTGTTATCAAACAACGTAAAAAAATAAACCTTAGCTTATAACTCTTATCGGCGAAATAAAAAAAATATTTTCCATGTAATAACCATTATGAAACAACGCTTTCGCCAAATTTCAGAATTCGGGCAACGTTTTCAATTTGTAAATTCGAGAAAACAGTTATTTTTGGTCCCTGCTTAACACATACATGTCAGAGAAAAAAAAACACATAAACACTCTTCGTTGTACTACCGCAGACCGCTGGTAACAAACGGGGTTCTAACAAAGCTCGCTTACGGCTCGCTGCAGCGTAGCTCAAACCAACTTTTTCTTCGTGCAGCACATCCTGCACGCCTGCCACTCGCTTGTTTGCACGCTCTTTGCTCTCTACCTCTACATCTATGCTGCTCAAGCTCCTCTCAATTTCTGGTAATAGTTGTATAAAAATGTTCTTCGCTCTTGGTTTCTAATACGCACAAAGCACATTTAAACCTATTCGTCTATCTCGTTTAACGCTTTAAGCCATGGCAAAACGCTACTGATAACACAAAACAAAAATAATACAAACATACATACAAGTCTTATCCGCATACTGTCATTGTCTTATCTCTTTTCTCTTCTTCCATTACATTGTACTTGTGTCACTTGTTCGTCTGCCCATTTGTCCTGTATAAACAAAAACAAAAAAAAAAANACGCTTAAAGAAATGTGCACATCTGCTGCCGCAGCTGCTGGTACTAACATGAATGGCCAGCGCCATCTATATCGCCAGTCACACATAAGTTATGGAATCCTTAGCGCTTAGAACGCCGCCATCAACAAGCAAGTTAAAGCGCGCACCATTCTCGCTGCTCAACACATCCGCGACGATTTCATCTCACACACTCAACCGCGCCAGCTGTAGCGCTAGGAGTCAATGAATCAAAAAAAATAAAAAATTATTAGCACCGCAAAATTAAAATTTAATGCTTAACACAAAACGACTGGAGACACTTTTAACACTTTATAGACATAATACTTAGAGGATACTAATAATAATTTTTAAAGCATCCATACTTTTTTCGGCTTTGTAAGAAATTGCGGATGCTGTTGTATGCGAGTTACTTTGCGCGTTCTCCGGCGGCCTTTATGTATGTATGTTAATATTTGTTTTTGGAGACTTGTTCAGCTTTTTAGTGTGCACTCAAAAGTAAAATTAGTTGACACCTAGAATTGCTTTTCATCGAACGGTGATAATGTTTTTGAACACTGTGCTACCTTCGGTTAGTGTCGCGACATCTACACTGTTTATTAGTACAAACACGAACTCACACACTTGCAAAGTACCCCATAGGCTTTAAATGTCCTCATTGATATTTGTACACATAAATGTAATATTAACGGCTGCCTTAGACGAGTGCGTAGGAACTGAGTACGATCCCTGATCCGAACCTGTTTATCTCGTAAGTGCAGCAGTTTACAGCCTCGAGTAATGATTTCGATTTAGATTTATGTAGCTAAAATTTTGAAATCGTATTAAAATACGTTTTGCAATTGTTGACCTTTTTTTTTAAAGTATTTACCATTTTCCGAACGAAATGCTCGAACTACATAGTGAGTGGTTATTCTTTTCGAACAGTGTAAAGAATATGACACCCGAGGTTGTGCTTTTAAAGCAACGAAAAGGCTTAGATTGAAGTGCGCAAGTATGTACTTTAATAAAATCTAAGACAATGTGCACTAAGCCTTTTTTTACCGATTCTTTTCTTTCTGGAAATGGATCAAGCAAGCACCATTCATTCCAAGAAAGCCTAAAAAACTTGTCCTCAACAAAAGAACTCGTGAGTTGTTTGTGAATTTTTTTTTTTTTTTGTAAAAAAAATGCCATCAGTTATGAAAGTGTTTTTAACCAACACATTGAACGAACGGCAACGTAAACGAAGAAAGCCTTTTTAATGAAGTCATCAAATAGCATACTCCAGCATCTGCAATTTCAAATTCATATCGCTAAGTTTTGTATTGTCAAAACCATATATCATTAATCTAACAAAAAGAATTTAATTATAAAATTGAAAAAAAAAAATAATAAATATCATTCAACTAATAAAAAGAAATATAACTCTTTTATAAAGGAATTCGGAGAGCAGAAGCTCTCCTAATTTAGATTTGTCTAAGTGATGAAATTTGTCTAATTCTTCAAAATTT
>NW_016196362.1:0-2928 GCF_001687245.7 Rhagoletis zephyria | reverse complement strand
TATCTAATCAGTTCCAGCTTTTATGTCAGTTTGATACCGTTATGCCGCCCTCTTTTTACAATAGATTAGAGCCCCATAATTTATGAACCATCGGATGACTGTGATATACGACCTGGGAATTACATACGGAGACAGTCTTCAGTTTTCCCCAATTGTCCTTTTGTAGGCTTTTCCTCAGAGATAATAACTAGGCATTTAGCCACGATTAAAAGTTTTGAGCTACTACCATACAGCCTTGGTAAATGGAATTCAGGGATCATTGTCTTTTCTCATATTTAACTTTTGCCGAACTACACACTTTGGTTGAAATATATTTAACGGAGCTGAACTATATTATTTTTGACTCAGATTGCTCGACAAATTTCTGAAGCTCAGTTAGTACTACGAAAAGTATTGTCATGGAAATATAAGACGGTTTTTGTTTTTAAAACAATGATGCCGACTACAACGTGCCCATTCTTTCAGTACCTTTCCAGAAGTCGTGATTAGATTTATTTGTTTTAAAGTGATTTAATGGAGGAAGAGGCAAGACAGATGAACATCAAAGCTCTAATGTTAATCAGTGGCTTCTTCAGATGCATCCACGTCACTTTGTGAACATCAGAATAAGAAATTCGCCACTCCTATTACGGATTATAAATCGATAATTGTGGTTGACTCCATTAAGGAGGAAGCTTTACATTAAATAGAACATAAAATTTTATATGGATGAAGTAATTCAATTGTGCTGAATTCGCTTCGGGTAATACATATTTTACATACTCACGTGTTTACTTCTTAAAATTATAAATTTATTCGGCATCCGGTATGTGCGCATACATACATACATACATACATAAGGGTAATAGCGTGCCTGCGCTTTGCTGCCTCAACCGAAAGTTTTTCTTATAAAAATTAATGTATGCACATTTTTCAATTGCACGCCTCACTTATCCTTATACTCGTACAGCCGCTTTTAGCAACGAAGCAGCAAATTTAACATTCCGTCCACGAATTGCGTGTGGAGCAGATGATATGCAGGGCGGAGCAGCTAGCTCTTCCAATAAAATTACTTTCATCAAATTGTTGACAGTTAATATGAAAAAATATGAGGTAACGAAAAGTCGGCAGATAAACTACATATATGAGCTTATTTCCGCGCTACTTTGGTGATAAAGCGGATATTAAATACATGCAAAATTAAGCGGACACACAGGCATGCGTTGTTGTAAATTACATACATAGAAAATAAGCGGAAGCGTTGTGAGTGCAGCTGTTGACGAACGCAAATCAGTATCGCTGATATACATACATATACATATAAGTGTGTGTGTGGAAATGTGAAGAAGAAGAACGACATACGAAAGATGCACATCTTCATATCCTTGCAGATGATTGCTTTAAGTTAAGTACTTTTCGTTGTTGCTGTTTTTGCCACTTAAGTTTTACCTTAGCAAACTATAATCTATAGCCCTTTTTCTCTGTGTTCGTATGTATGCATACTATTTTAATCAGATATAGCCTCGAGCGCAGTAAGCTTTAGCTGAGTTACGTATATTTACGCAGCTGCATTTTGACATGAAATAAAAGCCAACATAGGTGAATAAATAGTTTGATTAGCACTTTTCAGAATTTCAGGTTCTGGGTTGCGGCTGGTAGGTTCAAAGCAATCTTCGCTCGAGTAAAAATCGTAACTGCTCTTAATTCAGGTTTAGGCTCTTGTTTAGGTATTGATTTTGGCTTAGACTGGTCTTCCTTCTGCCCTTAGCTTTTGCCTTTTTTTTGTCTTAGTTTTCGTCTTTCTCTTGATTTTGACTTTACTCTTGGCTTTGGTCTTGGTTTGGTATTGGTTTTGACGTTGATTTTGATCTTGGCTTGGTTTTGATTTTGGCTTTGGGATTGGTTTTCGTCTTGATCCTGGTCTTGAGTCTGGCTTTGATCTTTGTCTTAATCTACGCCTTGATCTGTATGTTGGTATTAGCTTCCTACGTGGTACTGGCCTTAGTACTGCTGTTGGCTTTGTTCTTGTTCTTTGCTTTGGTTTTGATATTGGCTTCGGTCTTGGGCTTGGTATACTTCGGTCGTGGCCTTGATCTTCGTTTTGCCTTCTGGGTGTTGGTCTTGGCTTTGGCCTTTGTCTTGCATTTGGCTTTGGTATTGGCGTTGGTCTTTGTCTTCGTTTTGGCTTTGACGTTAGTCTTGGTTTTCGCTTTGGTCATGGTCGTGGATTTTGGTTTGGATTTGATCTTAATCTTCGTCTTTGGATTTAATTTGGTCTTGATTTATGGTTTGGCCTCGGTTTTCGTCTAAGTCTAGCTTTCGGTACTGGTATGGGGTTTAGTTTAGATCTTAAGTTTCGTTTTAGCTTTGGTCCTGTTCTTGGTCTTAGTATTGGCTTTGGCCTTGGTCTTAGTATTGTCTTCATTTACGCTTTAGATTATTGATATTGGTTCTGCTCTTGTGCTAGGTCATGGCTTTGGTCCTAGCTTTAGCCTGAATGGTGCTATTGTTCTTGTTCGTGGCCCTTCTCATGATTTATATTTCAAATTTGGTGTTGGTCCTGATCTTCGTCTATGGCTTGTTTCTAGCCTTGATCATGAGAGTTTATTTTCTGACCTTGTTCTTTTTCTGAGTGTTGCCTTTGCTCTAAGACTTGGAATTTGCGTGAGAGTTGGCGGTATTGTTGTCTTAGTCATATCCTTTTTTATTCCTTTACCGGAAACTTTTCGACGTAGTTTTTGCCTTTTACTTTTATTGTTGTTGTTTGGTTCTACTTCTTACTATAACTCATGACTTTATTTGGGTTTTTTGTTTAATTTTTACTTTTCGAATCTTTTGCGCTTCATATAAATATAAAACCATATGGTCTCTTTTATGAAGCTATATTTCACCCCAATTTTCGACGCTCTTTATGTTATTTTATCAAAATTTTAACTAAAAAATTTATTT
>NW_016196361.1:0-2928 GCF_001687245.7 Rhagoletis zephyria | reverse complement strand
AGAGGATTGATATATTCTAGAAAATTATTCTCCGGGAAATTTTACTAGGCGTCTTCTGAGGTAAAAGCTTCATGCCACCAACGTAAAAGCCTCTGAACATTTAAAATAAAAAATCAACAAAAAAACTAGTTTATTACAAACAAAATTTTTAAATTTGAGTTTGGAATAACAGTTCCTTCTAGGCACAGATTTTTTGTCCTGATGCATCAGTTCGAAAATCATGTATTTGTTTTTACTTGCATCCCTAAGACAAATGGAGTGCCACAAACAGTGATGGCAAATTTAGTCAGAAAGAAGAAAGTTGAAGAGTTGAATTTTTTGGAAATAAAGATGAAATTCGATTTTTTTCTAGAAAAATTAGATTTTATCCGAATTTGAGCAACACAAAGTTCGACTTCAAAAATTCGACATTTTGGAGCTAAAATTCGATTGAGATTCGAATATCGAAGCTTCGAATGTCGAATTTACCCATCCCTAGTCTATAGGTATAACTGGTATAACTAAAGGGTTGCCGCGTATTATAGTGCATTTAGCATTATCACCAATAAACGCTGAATCAACACATTTACCTAAGTTGTTGATAGCTGAGTTAATCTGATATAGACCAAGATCGGAAAGTTCGTTAAGAAATTGGTTGATTACATCCCGAGAAGAATTTGGCACCAGAATTCCATCCACCGAATCCCAGGAAACACACGCTAAATTGGAATCACCCAACACAACAATCGAATCGGAGGGCTTGACCATGGCAAATAAATAGAGCAATAATGAAGAATGTTTAAAGTAAACCGAAGGGTTAGAGTTAGGTGGAATATAAATTGCAACCAAAAAAAAACACTACTTGAGGGGCACCGTATTCTAACACAGAGGATATCTGAACTCAACTTTTTCAGAGTAAAAGTCAGTCTGAACAGCTGTTAAAACATCCCCGCCTTTTCTATCCAAGCAATCATTTCCAAATATTTCATACTTATTACACAATATTTCAGTATTAAACACATTCTGTTTTAGCCAAGTTTTAGTAAAAACCAAAATTTCATAATTTAAATCAAAAGACTTTAAGTACCCTGCAGGGAAAGCTACTAGTTATGAACTAGAATTCTACCAGTTTGCGTTTCAGCCCAACTAGTTCACGTTCTATCCTTTTTCAATGTTAGCGACTGGTATTTTGATCATTGCGATGTCCTACGAGATGTCAATTATCAGGCTATGCATCAGCATCTACTAGTAGAAATACTAGTAGCATCATACCAGTTGATGAGATAGTCTGCCAATTCATCCCCCATGAAAAGCATTAGTATGCCTTTTTGCTCGCGGCGCTCCAACAGTCGCAATTGCCGACAGAGCAAAGCACTCGTGTGGTAAGCCTGAGGTCCCAGGTTCAAATCCTGGCGCAGGGAAAATTTTTTTATTTACTATTTTTTATTTTATTTTTATTTTTTATAAATTTATTTTTTTGTTTAGGCTGTTTATTGTAATTTTTAAATTTAATAAAAAAATATTTCTTTGTTTTTATAGCACAAGCATTTCTTCCTAAATGTTTTTTTGCAATGCAATTAGATTTTCAAATTTGTTATTTATTTATAAATTGAATAAATTATTTTTCACTTTAAAAATCTTAATCACCTCCAAGCGTCCTCGAACCTGCGATTTCAGAACCACAACCAGTAGTCTTCACGTGGCGCCACAGCCGACATTTGTAAGAAAAGCAATTAATTGCGTTTTTTTTTGGCTTTGGAAATTCAAAGGCAGATGTCGCTGATCGCCTAAGTTCTTCGAAATTGTCGGACTGGTAAGCACATACTAGTTAATGAACTAGTATTTTTTCTAACTGGTTTGGCTTTTCACTGCAGGGTACAGCTCGGTCAATTTTGTATTTAGACCTCCCACATTTTTGTAATAAATATTGAAGAAAAAATTATTTATAAGTTTTTTGATCCTGAGGAGGGAATTCGAGCAGTATTTTCATTCCGAGGTCGAGCTTTGAACTCAAACTCTCGAACTAAAGCACCATTGGGCCAGAATGAACCCTCAACAATGCTTTGATGTTATATAAGACTTAACATCTTCTACCGAAGTTTCACTAGAAAAGCGCGAAACAAACACAGATTTATTCGCGGGAACTACGATTCCCCTGCAAACCATTTTTTCAGAGTATTCTGAATCGTAAAGAATTTTTAAAGAATTCGGAAAGATCCCATCCGATTTTTTGCGGAATTTTCTAAAATGAAATAAATTACGCACACTTACACTCTTTTACGAAATTTCGGAAGAAAATCGGTAAAGAAATGAAAATAATGCTGCTATGTGAAGAATTTCTTGCAGAATTTTCTTTATTTTTCGTACAGAAATTTCTTTACGAGTTCGTGTCAACCACTTCATATAATTTTTTTTTAAGATTCGGAAAAAAATCGTTACAGAAATCAGATACTCCTAAAGATTTCGTTAAGATTTCGGGAACTTTGGTTTGCAGGGTCATTCTTTGGGCACCGGAGAAAGTCCACTTTGATATGTAAGTTCAGACGCAGCTGTCTTTTTGCTGCAGCCCTTGTAGTGACACCTGAGGAAGATGCAGCTTGAGATAACTCAACACACGGAGAATTAAAACTTGTTAATTCCTTATTTAAGTCGGGAGTAGGCAAAGAATCAATTGGCAGAGTGTCAATGTCAATTAAAGGAAAAAATTCTGCAGAATTGAAAAAAAATTAATTTTTTGATACACCAGAACGAATAAGTGTTGAAAATGTTCTTTTAAAATTTTATCCTTAAATATCCTTGGAAATTTCCAATATTTATTTTTGAAAAAAATATATGGCAAGGACTAATATGTAAACTACCCATCCTCGAATTTCGTCCTTCTAAGTTTATTAGTTTTAGATAAAAAAATTGTACATTTCTCTTTATAAGATATTGATAGTTACAATATAC
>NW_016196358.1:0-2929 GCF_001687245.7 Rhagoletis zephyria | reverse complement strand
AATGTCATAAATCAAAATTAAATCATAAATCTGAATAAAACTGAAACTGAGAAAAAGATTCAAGTGCGTGACAACTTATTTAGGGATTTATATCGTTTGGATTCAGGGGTTCAGCAGCTGCTGTAAAGTATAATGCTTTATAACCTTTTATGACATCATCATTACTCTTTTACAGTACTGTAGGTCTGGCACCATAAACCCACTTATCTGCCTATTAGAGGGCAATTATTGTTCAACTTTAATTGACTGTAGCGTTCAGTAAAATTCAGTGTACTGTGCACAGTTGCGTAGGCTAGAAATGTCCTTTGTGATGTCTGCTGAATCACACATAAACACACAATTTTCATTCTACAAGATAAGCTCCATTCAGTGGCAAAGAAAGGAGAAAATGCAGACATGCAGCCAAAACATTGATTCAGCGGTCGTACAACATCAGCAATCGATGTGTTGTACTACACGGTCCACTTTCACTTGTCATCAAAGAAAATTCTAGCGTTTACCAACTTTTTTTCATTTTTTTTGCTCCACATTCTATAAGGGGGTTAATAAAAGACACGATCAGCATGATCATAAATCAGAGTGCTGTTGCCGGCCATGTATCAATTGTTCAATTGGGCAGACACAATTGTGTGCATTACTATTCAGGAGGTGCTCATATTCAATTGCCTCTGTTCTGTTCAATCGCCCCTTTCTCTGACGTCAACTTCCGCCAAGTTTCTAATTGAGCCGTGTCAGCTCAGGGGGCTGAGACTTAATCCTCAGTTGTAGTTTCAGCTAAAACAAATTCCACCACATCAACCAAGGAAACGAGAGGTGACGAGTAAAAACTTGGAAAAAAAGAAAAACAACAAAAACACTTTGCTTCAGCCTGTCTCCCAGGCACTTTCAGCCTTGATTTGTGGAACAAAATTTGTACAGTAAAAAAGAAAAAGAAAACAACGACCGTGCCGGACACATGAGAAAGACAATTTCAGAGTGGGCATTAGAGAAAAGAGCTGAGCTAGAGAGCACATACTCCTCCGCAACAAACTGAACCGCATCATTACTGGCCATTTGTAGAAGCGTCTTCAAGTCGAGGGAGCTATTAGCAGCAACAGCAGCAACAGCCATTGCAATGTAAAGTGTCATTACTGGGAAATGTCATCGTACAGTGGGGAGCACTGAGCACTGAGCAGCTGATGATGATGCCGATGTGAAATCAATTGAATCACACACACGGGCAAACTTTTCCCCATTAAGTGTGTGTGTAATCCATATCGATAGATTGTCAATTAATTTGATCGTGCCCGCCAGCAACAGCAGCAGGGTCAAGAGCATCAGAAGATGATCGGAAAAAAAAGAGAAAAAAGTGGCAAACACGTCTTCAGCAGCACTTCAGCGAGTGCACACATTCTAATGAGCGCTAATCTCGCGGCAACTTTTGTCTCTGTGATTGTGTGTTTACACAAGTTGCCCAGTTGTGTTGAGTGTTCAGACACAGCGGATAACACTTGACTCAAGGCAAGCAAAGAAAGAAGAAAAAGAACAAGTTGGCTGAAGATGGGCAATTGATGATGGGTAGGCGCCAGCCATCGTTGTTGCCAGTACTCTTCAATCAGCGGACATTTTGCCTGTTGTGTGTGTGTGTGTGTGTGTGTGCTCATTAGCAAGTGATGGCCATTGCCGCCAAGTGCTCATTAAACTTAAAGACCATCTCCTCCTCATTGTCATTGCCGGATTTGAATCAAGAGGCCAAGGCTCAAGGCTCAAATAATAGACAAAGGGATGATCTAAAATTGCTGCACTTGTAATGCCAAACTAAGCAAGTCAAGATATTTTTCTTGAATGCGGCAAAATTATTAGGCAGATTAACACATTTTTCAACGCTAAATAATGTATGCAGTATAATGTACTTTTTCTTTTTGTAATTCGAAACTTTTTAAATTCTGCTCTCTTATCAGACAAAACCAGTGTTGTCCGAAGTTGTTCCAAAGTGCGCCTCAACTTTGACTTTAAAAAGTTTGTACAGCAAAAACCTAAATACAACAAAACAATCAAACAAAAACTTTTGTTATACCAAAAAAGCTTATTTTTAGAAAAATTACAAAAATAAAAATGCTACTTATACAGCAAAACAATTCTAGTGAAACTGATCACCAGATCACTAGATCGCAACTAAAGTGCGTTGAGAAATTGGCCTCTGCCGCCACAATCATCAAGAAGGAATAAATAAGTCGTTGGAATCAGCGTTCTGGCAGTGGTCAGCAATTAGTGAAGGAGAAAAAAAAGTGGGCAAAAAAATTCTTAAATTCTGAAGTACCACACCAATTGCCGACTAATTGATTCGCTGAGGCGCAAATGAGCGCTGCGTTGTGGGCCAATGAGTGGCAGGAAGTGCGAAAAGAGAAAAGATGAGACTGAAACCGAAGCCAAAACTGAAGCCAACAAAGACAAAGCTAAGTGTGTGGTGCCAAGCAAATGGATGCAGCAGCACTTTCTTCTTTTACACACACACACACACACTGTCACTGTCACTCGATACCATAATGGCTGCTGAATTGAATCAGCACCAGCAAAAAACCGAGATAAGTGAAACAGTGTGTGTGTCCAGCAGCAACAGCAAAGAGAGCAAACGCGAGCAGCGCCAGTGTCAAAGCAAACACACAGGCTGAAATTCAGAGAGGATGGCAGCTAAAAGGGAAAAGGAGCTGACAAATGGCCAGTGAAAAAAGGGATGATCAAAAAAGGACACAAATTTCCTTTTACACACACACAGTCCACTTAGAACCAGTACACATGAGAGGCGGAAAACCTCCGGTGAAAGATGCAAATTCCGGCCAGCTGCCCTCTTCAGCGAGTACCTTTCCTTCTCTTGGGCGCCTTATCAAATGGCGCCCAGTGTGTGTGTGTGTAAACTTGTGCAAGTGTTTGCTTGCCTGTTTGTTTGCTG
>NW_016196355.1:0-2929 GCF_001687245.7 Rhagoletis zephyria | reverse complement strand
TTTAAGTTAGACCACTAGCAATAATTCGACGAAGACTGAATTCAATTCCCTGCATTAGTTTTTAAGCGATGCGCGTACAAACATACAGACAAACACAAAGACAGACAAAATTTCTAAAAATGGTTGATATGGCTAATGTTGCTCTAGTAAAGACCCCCCAGCTCCATATTAATTTTTCTTTAATATCTATAATATATACAGACATCGGCCTGTTACAATTTTTTTATATATATATATGGATAACTTTTATTTGCTCATATATATGAAAATATTTGAATCTACAACAAAAGTAATCAAAAGTAAAGTTTTTAGAAAAACACATAGCCAAGTTGAAAAAAGTCTCAATAAGTTTTAGTGGAATAAAATTTTTCTGCATCCTGTTATTTTTATTTTGTATAAAATTGTAAATTTTTTAAAAATGTATAATGAATTTTTCATATTCAAATATTGCTTTATAAGGCTATACCATCTAAAAATCTAAATATATAATTTAAATTTTCAAAAAAATACATTTTTTCCACCGAAATCCCACTGTGCACAGCTAAAGCGAAAACAACACCAACAACAACTACAACCAGATAGTAATAAACGAAAGTGCATGACAAAAGGGTTCATAAACTAAAGGATCAGCAACAATAACAACAACTGCTGAGAATATAATATTATCACCGATGGAGGGGGAAAAAAAGTAAATTAAAAAAGTGAAAATACTTAGTAACAACTACTCTTGGGCACGATCGTTGGTGAGATGACAAGCTGGTGCAAATATGCACGGCGTGGAGACGGCAGCGTGCAAAATGCATGGGCCAGCAAACGTTGCTGGCTGCCTTATGACGCTGCCAAATGCTAAGCTAAGCCAAACCCTCTGTGCAGAGCAACAACAAACTCGCCAAATAGTTGACGTTTGCGCAAATAACTTTCAACAGCACAAAATTACTTGGTAATAAGCCAGTGAAAAGTCAGCAACAACAACGGCCAAAACCAACTAAACCTACTGGAAGTAAATATTTAGCTGTGTGGCAAATATGAAATTTTGTTTGAAATGCAAAAATTGCTGCCATTGAATATCGAAAAAAAATTTCATGCTGCATTTGTTGCTCGCTGGTGAGTGTTGCTTGCCACAACAACAATGCCGCAGAGCAAGCGCAACAGCGGCGCGGCATTACCAGCAGCCAGCAAGTAAATTGTCAACCGAATCGAGGAAATAGGAATACTTTGATACTTATGTCATACTAAGCCAGCAACACCCGTGTAATATGAGTTGCAGTTGCAGCAAAGGAAAAGCATTCCCTCTGAAGCGGAAGCATTGTTGAGAGCCCAGCGGCTTAGAGGTGTAGCAGGAACTAATGCTGCGCAGGGTTTGGTTGTAATTACATATTTTTTGGTAAAGAAGACAACAGGAAGATATTTTAGATATATAATTTTAAAGTATGCATTTAAAAAACTAGCAGAAAATCTAGTGCGATGAGCGCCGATGAATGGCTTATGGTTAAAAGGACTCCGATTTAAATGAATGCACCAGAAATCTTCGGATACTTGATGAGGAAGATGCCGCTGTCAGGCCATTTATGAAACGCGAAGGAGGAGTAAGTGAGATAATAGATAAGACCTTGCGTTGCCTACTACAGATGCCATGTAAAGTAGCTCCAATTCGGTGTTAGGCTTGTCGTCACCGAGCACTGTCGTTCTCCGCAATGAAGGAGCGTCCTACGGAAATCTCTCTAGTTTTTCAACATCTCTTTTATTTTTCGCACACACACCCCGATGGAAGAGAAGTACCTGGCGGCCAAGGACCTAGTCTATAAGCAGCCGATAACAGATAGAGGTTTATCAATTTAGCCGAGACCCGAAATCTGGTAGTTTGTAGCACTAGCAAGAAGTTACCATACAGCGAAAAGCCTATATGCCATTTTTTTTTTTGGACTCTTCATACACGGCCCTCCTTCATTCGGCTGAATTCAACGATATATTTCCATTGTTGCCTTAAACCATTTCATTTACAAATAGCTTGCAGCAAACCACCAAAAAGCGGCACAGCGGCTTCATTAAAGTCAGATTATTTGCGCGCTCAGCGGCTAACAGCAACCGCAGCTTCAAACTGATGGAAGGGATAAAGCAGCAGTTACCAAACTTTGTTTTTATTTTTTTTATGATATTTTTTCTCACTATTTTTTTTTTTTTCTTCCTTAATTTTATAATTCTTGTACGCGAAAATTTCATTTCGTTGCGGCGACTGTCAGCAGCGGCTTTTTCTCACCATTTTCTCACAACTCAGCAGTATTGGGATATTAGTCATAGAGGAGGCATGGCTTTCTATTGCTGCGCACCCGCCTGCTACCGGCCGAAATCCAAACAGCTATCGCCTTATCCGCCTTGCTGCCGCCTACTATGTATATGTATGCCGCCTGATGTTGCACTCCATATTGCTGGTGATAGTTTTCGGTGCTTTTGTGCTCTTGTTGTTGTTGTTGCAATGGAAATAGCAAAATTTTGAATTCCTAGCGCAACTCACCCAAGCCAAGCCAATACAAGCCAGTTATGAGGCGTACAAAATGTGCTGCAAGATTGCAAATGCAACGCAAGTCGATGGTGGTGGTGGTGGTGGTGGTGGTGGTGACTGTGCACTGCTGCAGGGCGGTTGAAAGCAAAGTTTTCGTGGTAAAAGTAGTTGAGGTTGTTGCTAAATATTTCTTTACTAACTACAATGAGGAATTGTTCGCGAGGAAATTTTCTTATTTTTCTTTTTAATATTTTTCTTTTGTTTTTCCTTCCCTATAGATTTCTACACCGCTTCCGTCGCGTTTCACTCGCAGTTTCGTGGAATTGATAGAGTTGGCACGTTTTAAATATTGTAATACCGCCAGCGCTGGCACAACCAACGCCGCTGCTGCTCAGGTTACTTTAGCTGCTGCCGCACCAATAGATATGG
>NW_016196354.1:0-2929 GCF_001687245.7 Rhagoletis zephyria | reverse complement strand
GGAAATAATTAGATGAAATAATTATAAGGTTTTAATTGAAGCTAGAAACTTGCAATTGTACGGTAATGAGGGGCCAACTAATTAAAAAAAAAAATTGTGTGAATTTTGATATATATTCGATTTTAATAACAGCAGTCAAGCAGGACTCTTCTTTTGCCTGTAAAATATATTAGAATAGATAGCTTAAAGCCATTTCTAACACGTTCATGATAGATAATGAGTAAGGTTTCACTGTCTAGTTAAGCAAACAAATTTACGGAAAGATTCGAATACTTTACGTAGTTAAAGAAGTTGTATTATTTATATTTGGAACTCAGTGAAAATATTTTCTCATTTTATTTTCTACAGGCAGTTGTTCAATTTGCAAGTTTTTTGTTACTACTTGCTAAACTCCTTTATTTTTTTGGTTTTTGCATTGTTTTTGGTTCCACTAGTATATACGGAAAGGGTTCGTCACTCGTACGCAGAGCGAGCATACGTAGAGAAGGCACTTATGTCTCCGACTTTGCTTGGTCATCGGAGGCGACCGTTCGCGGCTAGCTATTCAATATACTCCCGCTGACTATTCAGACATCGGCACGTGTAGCTCAACACCTCGACTTAGGGTGATGCTGGTGCGGCTATCTCGACATCGAAGTTTCACACTTTATATAAAGTACCCAAAAATTCAAACAAAATTTCATCAAAATGTTCACCTTTTTATTCGGAGCTATTAGAAAATTTTCGAGTATGCACAAAGTGCAAGTTTGAAGGTTTTCAGACTTTTTTTTGTGGAGGGTATTGCGGGTCTCTTCCATATAAACAAAAATTAATTGTGTTTATTCGTTATATGGAAGCAAAAGTGACAAAAAATTCTAAAAAATTCAACGGTAATTTTTAGCGACTTGAACTTGCACTACTTACCAAAATTGAATGGGCTACAAAATTGCATATTCGAAAACTTTTTGAAATTCTGAAAGAAAGCTGAAAATTTTGATTACAATTTGTCTTTACTTTATAATTGTTAAACTTTGATTTAAATGGTTTATATTATAGAATGAACCATATTTTCATAAATAATTAATGTAAAAAATTGTTCACGAAAATATTCGAGAATTTTATATTATAAAAAAGTGTACACTTTCATTTGTCGCCTAGTGTACTGGTATGGCGTTTGTTAAGTATCAATTTTGAACTGATTTTTTTGCTTTATTTTAAAATAAATAGTTTGAAATTTTAGTTATTTTCTGCACTTCAGCTCCAATGTATGTACTTTTCTAATGGTATATAATTCTTTATACTTAGATGTATAGATTATCTGTAAAAGAGGTGTAAACAAAACCTGTTTGCCTATTTATATATATGTAAGATATATTTACAAATAAAGCTACCATCCACTTGAAACGTATTCAAATATGAAAACCTGCGTGTTTTCCCGCTTATATCTTATGCATTTCTTCGGGGTCTGCTGTACATCGCACAACAACTCCATAATTTACCACTATTTTTGCATTAAAAACATTATTTTTTTTTTTTTGCTTTTTGGGTATGGATCGTTTGAACTAAGAATTATTCATGAATAACCCGTTTTCGAGTTTCTGCGCAAGTTTTTTGCCTGCAAGTTTGGATAAAACACAAATACTTGTAGTTATGTGTGTGCTTCTGCGAAATTTCCAAGACTTGCCCAATTTTTTTTAGCGTCGTGTCATACAAATACTTCACATATATAACGAAAGCCAAAAGAAGAATTATGTGGAAAATTATTTATTATTAAGTACCGTAAACCTAAACGAGCCAGAAAAATCATTTTGTGCTAAACGAAAGCAAAATGCGAAGATTCTGAGAAAATGGAATGGAGGTAGCACAGTGTGGTTTTAGCAAGCTTTTCACACATTAAACTCACATTATTTTATACAGCACGCAATAGTTATAAAATGAAAACATTCAACTACAATATTTAGTTGGAAAAGCTTAGCGTGTTTGTTAATTTTTTATGGCAGCCAGCAATAAAGTTAACTATATATGTACGTATTNTACGAAGGCGCTGGACTGTTCCTTTTTTTTTGCTTTTTGGGTATGGATCGTTTGAACTAAGAATTATTCATGAATAACCCGTTTTCGAGTTTCTGCGCAAGTTTTTTTCCTGCAAGTTTGGATAAAACACAAATACTTGTAGTTATGTGTGTGCTTCTGCGAAGACTTGCCCACTTTTTTTAGCGTCGTGTCATACAAATACTTCACATATATAACGAGAGCCAAAAGAAGAATTATGTGGAAAATTATTTATTATTAAGTACCGTAACATCGCATGAATTAATCGCATGCTAGTCATCATACAAAAAATATCAACGAAAACATATCAAAAACCTAAACGAGCCAGAAAAATCATTTTGTGCTAAACGAAAGCAAAATGCAAAGATTCTGAGAAAATGGAAAGAAGGTAGCACAGTGTGGTTTTAGCAAGCTTTTCACACATTAAGCTCACATTATTTTATACAGCACGCAATAGTTATAAAATGAAAACATTCAACTACAATATTTAGTTGGAAAAGCTTAGCGTGTTTGTTAATTTTTTATGGCAGCCAGCAATAAAGTTAACTATATACATTCATATATTTATAACGAGGGATCATAATATTTGCTGGAAGATATAAAGCAAAGCAACTCGTTGCACATATTTTTATTAAGAATTTCAAAGTAACTTTTGTTTTCTCATTTAAAATTTACATATATTCATTTTTGTATATTCAAATAGCAGCAACTCCTTTTTCCATATANTGTACGTATTTTTATAACGAGGGATCATAATATTTGCTGGAAGATATAAAACAAAGCAGCTCGTTGCACATATTTTTATTAAGAATTTCAAAGTAACTTTTGTTTTCTCATTTAAAATTTACATACATATATTCATTTTTGTATATTCAAATAGCAGCAACTCCTTTTTCCA
>NW_016196353.1:0-2929 GCF_001687245.7 Rhagoletis zephyria | reverse complement strand
CATTTACACTATGCCACTGCTGGTATTCGTTTTTCTGTGGCTTCAGCGCACAGGTAGGAAATCAAACCGTGCAATATTCAGCAGCCAACTTTTTGAAACAACATATTTTTTTTTTGGGTACTAACCTAATTTGTTATTATTTCCACATGGGCGCTTATGCAGACGGTGTTCGATCCAATGTTCATATCAGTCTACAATCTATTCTATACCTCACTGCCGGTGTTAGCGTTGGGCGTATTCGAACAGGATGTCTCTGACAAGCACAGCGTGGAGTACCCAAAATTATATACGCCCGGACTGAAGAGTCAATTGTTCAATACACGTGAATTTGTTTACAGTGTACTACATGGTGCCTTCAGTTCGCTCATACTCTTCTTAATACCATATGGTACGAAAAGTGTTTTGTAAACCAATATTTTTAAAAGTTTCGCACTTTAGTTACTAGTCATTTTTATTTGGTTAATTTTATATGCATACAAATATTGTTTTGTAGGCACATACAAGGATGGCGTTTCGCCAGATGGACTCATACTCAGCGATCACATGACGTTAGGTGCGGTTGTTGCCACTATTCTTATAATCGACAATACAGCACAGGTACTTGCAAAACGCACCCCTTGCATACATACATACATATAAGATTATTTTCAAATATCATTTCATTGCACATATTTGATTTTTCCAATCGTACAGATAGCGCTATATACATCATATTGGACGATATTCAATCACATTACCATCTGGGGTAGTTTGATATGCTTCTTTGTGTTGGATTATTTTTATAATTATGTCTTCGGCGGTCCCTATGTCGGTTCACTTGCGATGGCTATGAAAGATCTGACATTCTGGACGACAATGATAATAACGGTAATTATGATAATGGCGCCGGTATTAGCCTACAAATTCTATCTAATCGATGTGCATCCTAGCTTAGCTGATAAGGTAAGGCTGATGAAATAATTCATACTACATAGTTCACTCGTATATTCTCTTAAACTTTTGCTTTCGACAGATACGTCTTAAATGTCGCGTGAAAACACGCGCACGTCAGAGCAATATGGTTATGCGGACCCCTTCGGCAAGAAAGGCGCGACGATCTTTACGTTCGGGTTATGCATTTGCCCATCAGGTAAGGAATAGGCAATCAGTAAAACCGCGATACAATGAAGTTGAAGGATTAGGCAAATGCCTCCTTATATCCGTAGTTTCGTTGTATTTATGTATATAATATCGAATCCGTAATGCAACGAAAAGTGATAAATTTTCAAGAAGAAAAAAATTGTCATAGGTATAGTTTTTTTTCTTTTTTGTAACGGGATTCCAACCGTCAACAGATTTAGAATTTATGTAGACGCTTTTGAGCCGACACTTTAGTGGCGTTCCCCAACTTTTCTGGGTTAAAACCTGTAAAACTGCGAAAAGGCAAAAGAAGCCAGAGAACCGAGTTTGGGACCACTTTCTGGTAAATTCCTGTAAATTCTTGCAACTTCTTGCGAGTAAGGGAACGCAACTTTTGTTTTATAGAGTATAGAGTTTTTGCCACGGGATTTTAACCGTCAAAATATTTCGAAAGTTTTCATGCTCAAATTTGTTTCGTTATTTCTACGAAACATTTTTGTATGGAAAATTTCGCAGAAAATTGTATCGAGGTTTCACTGTATATTAATGACTAGTCATGCAAATAATGGTTCTACGATCATGATATTTCATACCTCTTCAACAAAGCACATTCATATTTAATAGATTTATTAAAAAACATTGTGCGAGTATGCCCACATTCGTATTAAGAAAGAAGTCTGAAAGTTACAGAATTTTTTTATTATTATTATTCTTTTTTTTTGATTTCGACATTTATTGATGAATTATGCAATCTACATATCGATGATGCTGTGCTATAATGACACAACGAAAAAATTAAAAATTTAATACTGAATTGAAAGTCGCCATCGATCCCAATGTCGTTACAGAAGTGACGAGGGATCAAAGGTCGTGAAAAACTGTTCTTGCGAGAATCTAGTTTATGGTCACTTTTATGAAAAAGTTGTGATAACCAAGTTTGTACTTTAGGACATCCCAGTAGATAATTTCAGGAGTTGAAGGCCCTTCTGAAAGGCCCTCCTGAGAGTCAAGAGGCCTTCCACTCTACATTCATTTCTCCTTTCTTTTTTGTATGGGGTGGCACAAATTGAAGGGCGTCTTCTTTTGCTACCCATGGAAGGCCTTCCAGAAGGGCTTTTATAGGACATACTTCAGAAGGGCTTTTGGGGGAGCAATTTATAAAAATCATACATCTTTGAAGTATTTTTGCTCGCGGTTTATATCAAACATGTGTTATTGCAACTTAAAAGTTTATTGAAATTTATTTGTAATGCTAAATAATATAAATTTATGCATTCGCGTAAAATGTAAATAGAAAAGGCCCTTCTAGAAGGCATGCAAGGAAGCACTTTTTTCAGCCCTTCTTGGGTAGGCCTCTTAGAATGGCTTTTCTTAAGAAGGCCTACCTAAATTATTTTGTGAAAGCAAACTTTCCAATTTTGAAAAAAAAATTAACCTTCAAATAATTTGTTTCAAGTCAACGTGCAGAGAGTGGGTTTTATTTTTATGCAGGCATTCTTCCAATCAATGCACAGTATCCGCCGCGTAATGGGGCATAAACAAAAATCGCTATTAAAAAAATCGTTTTTTACGAGTTATTGGGTTAAAAGAAGCAGGAACGCCCTTTTAGGTGGGTATCAATTAACGAGAGAATACTACACTCAACCTTAAAAAAATAACTATATGTACATTTGTAAATATGTATGTACATATGTATCTGTTATATTTAAATTCCAATAACCGTTTTCTTTGCAGGAGGGCTTTGGTCGCCTTATCACCTCTGGTAAAATTATGCGTAAATTACCACAAGAATTTGCGTTCCCTTTGGGAT
>NW_016196352.1:2229-2930 GCF_001687245.7 Rhagoletis zephyria | reverse complement strand
TGCATTTTGCTGATACGCGGTTTTGCACTTTAAACGACGATATATATTACTTATTATTATTACGTTTGTAGTTATGGACCTTTTTTAAGCACTGTACTTAAAGGATAAATCAAATCAAGGCAAACGGACATGGCCAAATCTTTTTCTTCAGGTTTCTACAAACATTGGACCAATGCNTTTAAGCACTGTACTTAAAGGATAAATCAAATCAAGGCAAACGGACATGGCCAAATCTTTTTCTTCAGGTTTCTACAAACATTGGACCAATGCCGTGGCAATGCCGTGTCGCTACATGTCAACAGACAGTAAAATCTGTCAAGTCAATGTTCTGAAAGCGTCGTCACGTGGAGATTAAAAAGTAGTTTAGTTTTTAAGCATCTGCGATTATAATATTGGTTTTCTGTAATAAATATTAATAAAAGTGAGAGCCCATCAGCTATATAACTGGTGACCCCGACAAAAAACCACAAACTGCAGTAGATGGAGTCGGACAACGAGGATAGCAAGGCAGAAGACCATCCGCAAATGACAGCCACACCTCCAACCGCACTCAGCCACGAAGTAGGTGCAAACGAGGGAATTGCCAACATCTCCGTAAAGCTACCCCATTCTGCCACGCAAATCCAAACTTGTGGTTAGCTCAAGTCGAGTCTCGCTCCATCGGCGCACGCATCAGACACGATGCAACGAAATACCACACT
>NW_016196352.1:0-2033 GCF_001687245.7 Rhagoletis zephyria | reverse complement strand
TCTTCACATACGCGGTTTTGCATTTTGCTGATACGCGGTTTTGCATTTTGTTGATACGCGGTTTTGCACTTTAAACGACGATATATATTACTTATTTACTTACGTTTGTAGTTATGGACCTTTTTTAAGCACTCTACTTAAAGGATAAATCAAATCAAGGCAAACGGACATGGCCAAATCTTTTTCTTCAGGTTTCTACAAACATTGGACCAATGCCGTGGCAATGCCGTGTCGCTACATGTCAACAGACAGTAAAATCTGTCAAGTCAATGTTCTGAAAGCGTCGTCACGTGGAGATTAAAAAGTAGTTTAGTTTTTAAGCATCTGCGATTATAATATTGGTTTTCTGTAATAAATATTAATAAAAGTGAGAGCCCAGCAGCTATATAACTGGTGACCCCGACAAAAAACCACAAACTGCAGTAGATGGAGTCGGACAACGAGGATAGCAAGGCAGAAGACCATCCGCAAATGACAGCCACACCTCCAACCGCACTCAGCCACGAAGTAGGTGCAAACGAGGGAATTGCCAACATCTCCGTAAAGCTACCCCATTCTGCCACGCAAATCCAAACTTGTGGTTAGCTCAAGTCGAGTCTCGCTCCATCGGCGCACGCATCAGACACGATGCAACGAAATACCACACTGTGATTGCTGCCATCGAGAGCAGCGTGCTGGCGCAAATCAGCGATATCCTTTTAAATCCTCCAACTACTGACATGTACGAGGTGTTGAAAACACGCATTTTAGAGCACTGC
This sequence comes from Rhagoletis zephyria, assembly GCF_001687245.7. NCBI lineage: Eukaryota > Metazoa > Arthropoda > Insecta > Diptera > Tephritidae > Rhagoletis > Rhagoletis zephyria. The sequence goes on along the minus strand of NW_016196352.1, from coordinate 1,275 downwards.
GGAGAGTCCGAACAACAGCGAATGAAAAAGTTGCTACAAGAGCTGGAGCATCACAACTCCTCAGGGAGATGCAAATTCTGACAGGTAACGCGATGAATGATGCTATGCTACGATCAATCTGGATCAGCCGCCTCCCAACCGACGTTCGGACTATAATTTCAATCAGCCCAGAACCTTTGGAGAAAGTGGCGCTCCTAGCCGATAAAATCTTAGGGGTTAGATAAGGACCACAGCTATACGCCATCTTGACTCGCGAAGAACTCAACACTAGCGCAGCGAAAAGCTAACGCAAGAAGTGGCACCGCTAAGGTCAAAGGTTTCTACGGAAGTTCGTTATCGCAGCAAAAGCCCATCACGAAGTAGATCGCAAACACCATTAGAGATCTGTTGGTACCACCTCAAATTCGGCGACGTTGCAACAAAATGTCGACCGCCCTGCGCAAAGGCATTAAACTAAAACGCCCGTCGTTCGTAGCGGCATGCGACAGGCTCATTTCACCAAGCCGCCGCTTACTCAAAAAAGACACAGTTTCCAAACTCCATTTCCTAATCGACACTATCGCTGAAGTCAGCATAATTTCCGCTACACAAACCCAACGACAAAAGGGTGAAACTAATTTCTATCTATATGCGGCCAACAAAACGAAAATCAAAGCATACGTGGGAAGNACCCCCATTCTGCCACGCAAATCCAAACTTGTGGTTAGCTCAAGTCGAGTGTTGCTCCATCGGCGCACGCATCAGACACGATGCAACGAAATACCACACTCGCCAAACTAATTTCTATCTATATGCGGCCAACCAAACGAAAATCAAAGCATACTGCTTACACTCAACATCGGTCTTCGACGTCCCCTGAAATGGAATTTTATTATCGCTGACGTGTCACAACCTATAATCAGTAAACCTATGGCATCGTTTACTATTCGACGACATTACAAATATCGCGAAGTGCTGCGCAATCGTGAATATTTCAAATGACATTTTAAACATTGCCACCGTCAACAACGACATGTCCTTCCAAGAAATTCTTAACGAATTCAAAGACATTATGGGCGCATCAAAAACAACACTGAAGCACATCCCACACAAAGCTGCAAAAGCCGAAATCGAATCACTATTGGAGGCGCTCACCTGTCGACCCTCACGAAGCCCGTGAGCCAGCCGCCTCCACATGGTGAAAAAGAAGAACGGTGAATGAAGACCGTGTGTAGATTTCCGACGACTACGGCGGCGAGGAGTTGGTAAGGTGCATGCATCAACTCTTTTGCAGAA
>NW_016196351.1:0-2930 GCF_001687245.7 Rhagoletis zephyria | reverse complement strand
TACGCATTTAATTTCATCTTCCGAATAAAATGGATCGATCTTTGTAAATTTTAATTGGAGATTATACAATATTATCAAAATCACCCTCTACCAACTTAATTTTTACATATTTCGTCTGTTTCCCCTTAATTTAATAAAATACTTCTTCCTAGTTACGACTTAGTTGCAGCTGCAGCCGAAACTAAATTTTAAGTTGGTACTTAGCCAGAAAAGTCGAAACTAAGGCGACTATGAATAGCTTTAGTTGTGACTTAGAATAGTTTCGACTTAGTTGAGTACTAAATGTGACTATGAATATGCGCCTATAAGTATATGTATGTACATATGTACATACAAGTAAAATCATCAATTATATAAATAGGCAATCATGTTTCTTTACACCCCTTTTACGGCTAAACTATAATTCTAAGGTATAGACAATTATATATCATTAGAAAGGTATTTTGATGCTGATGTGCAGGCAATTTTTAAAATTTCAAATTAGTTTAAAATAGAGCGAAAAAATCAATTCAAAAGTCACACCAATACCAATGACATACATGTACATGGTTGGGGCGGAAATGCCCCCTAAATGTATGCTTTAATATTGATAGTGAATTAAAGAAACATGCGAAGCAGCAGTTCAGGAATAAAATGTATGTATGTATGTACATGAATAGATTAGACTCAAACAAGGAAGAAGGTAAAGTTGAGTATGGAGAAGAAGAAAGTTTACAATTCGAATAAAGCTAAATCACAAATTTATAATTGAAATAATTTATATAAATTCTCAAATAATCAGTCAGTTTCACGCTAGTTCTTTTAAAGAAAATTTGTGCATAACATTTAGATATATGTTTGTATGTTTCACAGCATGCTTTCGATAAACATCGACTTCACATCACTGCGGTTGTTCTGGCTATTTCACACAATTAACAAGAAAATGATACCTTATTCTTTTGCATAATCATGCAATGAAAATAAAAATTACATAAACGGATGATCAAACTTGACATTATTTAATAAAAATGTAATTTTTCACACTCATTTTGCTATATCGACTGTGTTTATACACGGAAACTTTTGTCGACCCGATTTTTCACATTCCGTTTTGGTGTTGCTCATTCATTTACACACGTCGATTTTTGTGTATGCAATTGTTGTTGTCAGCTGTGAACCGCTAACTCAATTTACACAGACGAACGAGAGCACAAAGCGTGTTGCCCGGGTACGTGCAACTCTGTGCCCCTCTCCTTTCCTCGTCACGCTCTCTCCTAGAAATGTCGAGTTGCGGCAACAAAAATCGCCGTGTGTAAATGAGCACATCGTAAACTAAGTCGAAACTACTTAGTAGAGGTCTGAAATGCGACTATGAACACACATTTTGCTATATCGTAAACTAAGTCGAAACTACTTAGTAGAGGTCTGAAATGCGACTATGAATAGAGGTAAATTTTCATAGACGAGACGGAGCTTCATGTGCCTCGGGAGACTCGCACAACACTTGCACAACTTCGCTCCGGCTACTGCAGCAGGTTAAACTCCTACCTGAGTAGATTGAATGAGGATGTGCCGAATGAGTGTCCGGCATGCGGAGAGACCCCACATGACTCGAAACATCTCTTCGCATGCCCGGAAAACCCGACAACCCTAACGGCCTTGTCCCTGTGGACAAACCCCACAGAAGCTGCACGCTTCCTAGGGTTGCCGTTAGTGGAACTTGACGACAACGACTGAGAGACAACAGAGGTAAATTTTAAGTTGGTACTTACATTTAAGTTGCAACTTTGTTAGTTTCGACTTAGTTGCTAGACTATAAATACGCGCCATAGTAATTTAGCCTCATTTATCAAAAATTCAATTAACTAGCATAGCTTGGATGCATTTATCCGCCGATGTGCACACTTCAAGCATCAACACAAAATGATGTTGTTGTTTTTGTTTCCAATGCGATGCTCGCAAACCACGCTACAAACGACGAGCATGCTCGCTGAATTTTTTTTGATTTTTTGCGAGCAAGCTCGTGAACCGCCCTACAAACGACAAACATGCACCGCAAGCCGCGCATGTGCGCGCAGATGTTCGTCGTGTGTAGCCAGTTTAACCCTCGTGCGTGCGACTAGGTACAATTGTAACTTTCGCGGTTTTAACTTGCAATAACTTTTTTTCCAGAAAACTTGGAGGGCTGGATCTTCGTGACATCTCTACATTTTTATTGCGCCACATGTTCCCAAAATCTAAAACAAAATGGGCGACTATTTTCTGAAATAGAGAGCCGGGGTTAAATTTACACCCACCTCAAGGCGCATAGGTACAATTGTACCTTAAAATATCTGGTATGAAGAAAAAAATCAGATTATTATTGTTTTTAATGATATATAATTTTTTTATAAAAAAAGGAACACGGAAGGAAGGAGATAATTCATATTAGGAGCGATTAAACTTACAACAGGTAACAAGCGAGACAATTTAATTTAGGAACAACGATTTAGGATATACATTTGGAAATTTTTTGAGAGTTTGTTCGTAAGAAATGCAGTTGTTTTAGAAACTGATTGTTCATCACAAATGGGATACCACTTGATATGCAAACTTTTCGAGTTTATCGTTATTCCCCATTTGATTCCCGACAGATGTAGCAACTTCCAGTGATAGCTGGGGCTCCGGGGCTACCATGAGGTAATTGAGAGACAGCTGTTGTAAAAGCGACGGCCAAGCACCATTTCTACTTCACGTCGAAGGAAATAGTTTCTCACTATCATTCGACTTGCACTTCGAGATTCAACTAGGGCATGCATAGCTGATTGGAGAGATCTTTGAGAAACTTTCGACGTTGATGTTTTTCCTGAAACCGGGGGTTATGATTTTTGAGGATTATGTTATGCCAAAGCAGTGACGTCTATCATATTTGGGGTGTTCACAGTTCGTTCCAAATTGTGTCTGAAAATGTA
>NW_016196350.1:0-2930 GCF_001687245.7 Rhagoletis zephyria | reverse complement strand
TGGTCAAAATGTCACTTAACTTAATCAGCTGACCACAAGTGTACATATCTACATACATAGGTAAGTATATACATGTATACATACCCATATGCACGTACGTATGCATTTTTTTTTTTAAACACAACACTTTTAACTAAAGAAAATTTACACTGTAAGTGCTTTCTTTTCTTGTAGTTAATTACGTTTCGTCTAATGGGAAATTTCCTCANTATGTATGTATATAACGATTGTATATAGTATACATATGTATGCGATTTCGTTCATACAGATTTATATACATACATACATTTCTACCATGTTATACTGTACTTATGAATGTGTGATTGCATGGTGTATTATTCGTTAAAGTAAGTATATATGCACTCGTTAAATTGCGCCAAATCAGGAAATGAATGCCAGTTATGAGTTCTGTAGTTATGTAATGGCTTCTATACATTTTTTATTGTCCTCTTGAAAAAAAACAAAAATTGAATATTCTTCCATGATTGTGCTGATATCGGACTCCTATGCTGCTTATCGATGCTACGTTTCAAATGTTTTCCAATGATCCCCGTGGTCTCGCGCATTTCTAAATTGTACTACCATTTCCACCAGATTTGGATTCGGCAACCCAGAAAACCCCGAGTATCTAATTTTGAGCAAAAATGTTGAATCAAACAAAAAATCCAGCGAGCCCAAATATAAATACATATGCTTAAAAGGGGATCCCCTCATTTCATTTAATACATTTTCTTTATTTTATTAATGATATTATTTGTCGGCTTGTGAGTTTGATGAATTGCAACATTTTAAAATTGCAAGAGTGTACTAAAATTTTCAGCTTTTTAAAGTGTTTTTATATTGCGCCCAATTGTGGATTTAACTAGCTCTGTTCCGATCGACATGGAACGTCCCATGTAAAAAGATTCGAAAAATTTACAGAATTTTGAAATTCAATACAAAAGCAAAAACCTAGAAAAATTTTTAGCTATTTTTTTATATAATACCTCCAACTTGTCTTTGAAATATCTTGCAATTTTCAAGTTGTTCTTTCAAAATATGAATTTTTTAACTTAAAAAAAAAAATAATCCAAACTAAATAAAGTTATGTTAAACAAATTTTATTCAATTTAAATTGACTTTTAAATAAGAATTTGCAAAAAAATTTTTTCTTCATCTTTAAAAACACTACGTGTCCAAAACTTCAGGATCATGTAGAGCAAAACTTTATATAAGTTTTTTGCTTTCTTTTTATATATCGATATAAATATATATATCCTGAATTTTTTTATTCTTAAAATTTTTGCTATATACTTTTTATGTATTTCCAGTTCTCAGCTTTAAAACGAGCAAAAACCCATTTTTGAACTACAGTCGTTTTGAGATTTTACAGTTATGAGATATTCAAAAAATAAACTTGCAAAAACCGGGAATTGTGCATTTTTGAACGTTCGAAATTTTTTCTTTTTTTTTCTTTTTTGCACAACTTTGTCAAAATTCATCCAAATCAAATATGGTCGATTGGTCGATTTGACATGGATTCACCCCTATATGTGTATATAGGAAATACAAACTATGAATATTAAAATTAAATTCCACCTTTAGTCCAATTCTTATAAATATGTAAGCTTCTGTTTGCCAATTATCGCCTCTGCATAGTTTTCGTAATTAGTACCACTTTCCACTTGGTTAATTAAATCCGAAAACACTTATAGTTTTGACTCAACTTCAACTTTACTACCCAAGAAGACTGCTTCATTCAGATCTGTTTTTCCAAAGTCTCTAAGCTTCACTCCAGCTTAGGCTCGCGCCACGGTATGCTGACTCTGGCTACCAATTAGTACTTCAGGTGTTACTTAGCGGAAACAAAATTTCTCTTTCGCAGGGGATTAAGGCTTTATCGCCTAGACCGTCCGGTCGTCCGTGTCGCGTTCGTTTTCAACCGAGTGGACCAGGTGAAAGTTAAATAAACATTTACCTACTCAGTTTAGATGGCATCTTATGGGCCTCTCAATTTTACATTTTTTTATTTAGTATTTAGTTGATAAGCTTTTTCGCGCAGCAATCGAAGCGGAAGATGTGGGATTACTCTGATCTTACTCTGATCATTATTCAAGAGGTTATCTTTTAACAACAAAATTATTAGTTTCCGTTGATCAAAATCTTAAGTTATTTTAGAGTTGTGTAATCTAGACATTATTCTCATAACATTCAGGTTTATCGGTTCGCCATCAATCTGCAAGTAAAATGTATATTTGTCTGTATGCAAGCAGCATTCAAAAAAAAAAAACGCTGCGGAAACTTCCTGTCTGGGATTCTTTATTAATGAAGATTCGGTCTGAACAGTTGTGTCATCAATACGTACTAGTAAAAACCTAGATATGTACGTACAGTCTGCCTACTTGTGTAGATAAAAACCAAGCCTACCATTCCACATCTGAATGGATTCGCAAATGAGTATGCCTGCATACTTACATACATACATACGTACAATTATACCAATATGTACGGGTACAAGTACTTTCAGTTCAGTCTCTGAACATTTATCTTTCGTTTGTAATCTAGGTTTTTAAATCGCTTTGTATTTGCCGACATTTACCTCATTCACCGCAGAGACACACACAACACAGTCGGTGGACCGGTAGCAATAATTCTTATTAAACTATTTGCAAAAACTTGAAAAGTGGAAAAGAATAACACTTTGTCACGCTGCCAGACGGCGAACAACTTTAGTGGATACACAAGTCTAGCAATATATCACTTGTTGGTTCGAAAGTATCGAGAGATTGTATTGCCACAACTACAACTACTACTAGAACAGTGAATAACGTATCTACATACATATAACGACGATCTACCCACCGCTCTTTGGTCGCGGCAGGTTTGCTGACTGCTCTATATGTATGTATGTACTACGTCCTGCCTAGTTTGCCGCCACTAATCAATTCTAA
>NW_016196349.1:0-2930 GCF_001687245.7 Rhagoletis zephyria | reverse complement strand
ATATAAAAATGCATTGGTGAAGTGGCTGCTTTAAGCAAAATAGGAGTGATAAATGTACGGTNGGAGTGATAAATGTACGGTAAAGGGCATATTTCAAACCCAATTTGTAAATAAATTAGTGACCAAAAATTACATAGTGGATGTTAAAATAATGGGAAGACCCTTGGCTACAAGTGTGTGCAATTTTTTTTGGATCGGGTCACCCCTTTGGACGCAATACCCCGAAATAGGTGGGCCACTTACTAAACAGTACCCGCGAATTTTTGAAATCGAACTTTGTGTTGCTAAAATTCGGATAAAATCGAACTTTTCCAGAAAAAGTCGAATTTCATCTTTATTTCAAAAAAATCAACCCTTCACCTTTCTTCTTTCTGACTACATTTGCCATCACTGTGTGCGGCACTTCATTTGTCTTAGAGATTCAAGCGCAAAATTACATGTTTTTCGATCTGTTATTCCAAACTCAATTTTAAAATTTTTTTTATAAAAAACGAGTTTATTCGTTGATTTTTTATTTATAATTTTTAGAGGGTTTTACGTTGATAGCATGAAGCTTTTGCCTGAGAAGACCCCTAGTAAAACTTTCCGGAGAATGCTTTTTTAAAATATGTCAATCCAGTAACGATCTGCCAAATTTGCTTTTTGCGAGATTTCTTGAAGTAAGTGTCAAAAATGACCGTTTTAGGCGGTAGCTAATGGGTTCAAATGTTCTACGAAAACATTTCCCTAGAAATTTTTATATATATGTCTCAACCTTCAATTTCGCTCAGACATTTATTTTAACTATTTTTTCGACTTTTTTGAAAACTACTTAGGCCGAGATATGAAAACTTTAGTAGGCCATAAAATAAAAATACGAGCTAACTTTTGCAAATCCATCGAGCCTTTTACCACTTAATGGGTATACATTCAGAAAATGTTAACAAAGTCCGGGCTGGGTTCGGCTGTCGCACAGTGTAATTTGAGTTTAACTTTTTAAACAGATGGCCACTCTCTTCAAGCACCTCAAAAATATTTAAATTGTTGCATAGCATTTTAAGTACAACACTGGATCTGTACCAGCCAACTCATTTTTGAGAATTCCCCGATTTCGACAAAGAAATTCCCCTATTTCGCCCGAAATTTCGTAAAATTCCCCACCCATAGATATCTCCTGGTATATCTGGTATTTCTGTTTATTTTATTTTTAAATATGTATAAACAAAACCAAGCTTTTATTCAGTTTGTTAACAATTAAAGAATGAAAAATGTACATATAATCACCCTCATTGCAAGAGTCGTATCGAATGTAAGTCGTATTTCGAGAGTCGAATCGTATCGAAAATTTCACGTCATTGCCTAAAATTTCCACTCGACTAGTGTATTAAAACGGAAAAACTTGGCAGCACTGTGAAGTTTTCGACGATTTTCGTCGTTTACTTATTTCAGCACGACAGTAGGCAATGCCAATGTTGTCGGGTCGTACAATTTAGCCTAATTTACGTCTTGCGCAATGAGGCTGAATATTTACATACGTACAGCGGTCGAAAAAAATTAGTCGCACCAAATTTGACAAGTTTTCACAATTTTTTTTTTGCTATTTAATTTCAGTTATTTTTATAAAAATATAGTTCATTCCTTAACAAAAACCATTTAAATCCAAGTTTTAAACTTTGTGCAATATGTATTTAAAAAAAATTCAACAATGTTTCGTCAAAATTGCGTGCTTTTTAATTAGATTTTCTATAAAAATTTTGAGTATGCAGTTTTGTACCCCCACACAATTCTAGTATGAAAAAGTGCAGGTTCGTTCCATATAAAATAAATTCAGCCCTATTCTGCATTTCGACTCGAATCGAAATTTTCTCAGTTTTTCAACTGGTTTCCTTTCGACCAATCTTCGAAATTTACGATTATACCTATTCTACATTTCGATCGTAGTTCCGTTTTTCTAAGTTGCAAATTTGTTGACGGAGAACGTTTCGATTGTTATTTTCGTTTAAATAATAAAATTTTACAAAAAAAGGCGTGAGTAATAAGTACCTACTCATGAAATTTGATGTGTAAACATATGCGAACGGCAAAGCATAAAAGTACGTTTACATATAAATATAATCGGAATCAAAGCTCGTTAGCTGTCAAATTGGTTTGCTTGTTATTCACACAACTCGAGGAAAAGTTAAACTTCTTCTCTGGTATAGTTTGCTATTTAAATATATTTTAACTGAATATTTTATTAAAAATACCTTTACAAACCTCTTTTCCTTACTAGCGTCAATTTTTGTTTAGTTTTACATTTGACATTCCTCCTCCTATTCTACGCAAGTATAATCGATAAAACTAGGTTGGACACCAAAAAGTTATCAGTTTAATCTGGGATAATTTTATAATTATAATTTTGTATGGCTAATCTAATCTAATTACATATTAGGGAGTTAAGCTCGAAAATGTGGATAATCTTTTTATATGTAAAGCTATTCTTGGCGATTCAGTTACATACATACACATGTAGGTTAGGTTAGAAATTAAACATTAATTTCACTTAATTTTATTCATTTTGCTGATTTAATTTTTTTATTGATTTTTATACCCGAGCGCACTTGTGCACAAGGGTATTATAACTTTGTTCACATAACGGTTGTTTGTAACAGGCAAAACGAATCGAGATAGATATAGACAAATGTATACATAAATGATCAAAATGAAAAGAGAAATCGATTAAGCGGTGACTGTCTGTCCGCCCGTCCGTCCGTCCGTGTGTGCACACGATAACTCGAGTAAAAATTGAGATATCTTAACGAAACTTGGTACGTATACTTCTTTCGGGCTTAGGACGGATGGTATTGAAAATGGGAAAATCGAACAAAACCACGCCTACCTCCCATATAACGGTAATTTCCACAAATACGAAAACTGCGATATTTGAGTAACTACTGAAGATAATTCACTCA
>NW_016196348.1:0-2930 GCF_001687245.7 Rhagoletis zephyria | reverse complement strand
GCAGTCCTTCATGACGCACGGCAGTGTCAATCGACTGGTGACGCGATTTGCTGCTGCTGCTGGTGATGATGATGATGGTGGTGGTGGTGGTGATGGTGGTGATGGTGGTGGTAGAAGAAGAGGAGGTCCAAAGGTGACCGTTGTTACCGTCACCGATGCCAGCGAACTTTACATTTTTCGCACGCTTAACTGAGCCCCCTTCTCATTTTTAATTTTTTTAACAATGTTTTTTTTGTTTTTTTGCATAATGACAATGAATACTCAGAATTTAATTAAATAGTGTTGTCAATTTTGAGATAGTTTGTGCTCATCTTAACTATGTACAATTTCTTGCCAACAATACACTTTTATTTCTACCTTAATTCTCAATTTTATGTGTGATTTTTAACAACAGGAAACGTTTTTAATTTTAACTCACTTGATTATTTGCACAGAAAAGCTTTATTGATCACCTTCTGCACTACACGCTTTCCCCATTCTCAAGGACAGACAAGTGCTACAAACAAAAAAAATACAACTGTTATCAAAATTATTTTTTTAATTTTTCATTATATTTTTTAAATGATGACAAAATAAAATATTTTTGCAATTTTTAAAAATGCTGAAAAGTAAAGTGCATTTTGCTTTTTTCCGTTGTGCCATTTTTAAAATCAACTGATTTTCTTGTTTAAAACTGTTGCCATAGTTTCTTTCAACATTTTTCTTTTCAGTTTCTTCTCCTTACGCTTCAATTGAGAGTGTCGTCGGTGTAACACATTTCATTGACTGTCTTAAGCTCACGGTTTCACTTTTTTACAAGCTTAGCACAGACTAGCACAACATCTCACTTGTACAACGTTATGATTAAAAAAACGGCATTGCAGTACACTGCCGCCGCTTAATAAAACGTATTCAAAACTTGTTAAAAATAAAACAAAAATATTGAGGTAACACATGCAATCTTGTTTGACATTTTAAAAACAATTATATTTAAAATTTTTTATTTTATTTTACAATTGTAGCGGATGAGCTATCGAAGTTTATTGTGAGGATGATGAAGAGACTGGTGAAGAAGAGAAAAGTGGTGAGATGGTGAACAGAGTAACAGAGTCTGGTAAGTGTTGAAAACAGACTGTTGTGGTGTGTGAACTTACGATAGGATTATGTACTGTTGTGTGATGGGTGACAAAAGTGAACTGTGTGGGGAGACAAGAGAGTGAACCCTGATGTGATGTGTGTGATGTGTGTGTAACAAACATTGAGTGTAATAGTGTAATAAGCAGTGAGATGAACATGTTCGTTAGGTCAACGTTTGCTGAACGTGCATGTCAGCTGGACGCGAGTGTACGGCGTCTGTGGCTGGCGCCACACAATCACAATTAGTAAAAAACTTTATACTTTTTTTATCTTATTAAAAAATTGATGCTATAAAAAAGAAGAAAAACACGGAAAAGGAAAAACTGAATTAATTACACCGAATGCTCTCTGGTGACCTTAGACTACTTTTTTCATTTTGATCGTTTTCAATTTGTTTTTTACAAATAAAAATTTAAAGATAAACTTGCCAATGACCTCGTTCATTACCCTCGTGACTGACCGTGTGCACAGGTTTCAGTTGGTCAAGTGCAAACTATTAAGGAAATCCTTCAAACGAAAAACAAGACTAGACAACTGGTCAGCAGAAAACAAGTTTAAGAGGCACTTTTCACCTATTCGCTCACCCTCTTTCACCCTTTATAACTGGCCAGATAAAGTGAAAAAATTGAAACTTTAATCTTATTTTTTAATTTTTTTGCTTTTAAAAATGCTAAAAATTTTTCTGTTAATACTTTTCATCTTCACTCAACAATCCTTCTCTCTTTACCTTAAAGATGACCCAGACGGAGATGGAGACAGAGATGAAGATGACAAAGTGTGCGGCGAACTGGTCGTACCTGGAATCGACCGCATCAGCCGCGGCATCGACATCACCGAGCTCGACCTGACGCCGCCGGAAACGGCCCGAACCGTCATCGGCGGCGTCCGCTCCCGCTTGATCGACTTTACCTGCAACCGCGAGGAGAAGTGGCAACACCCGCAGACTGAGGTCACCTACGATGTGCCCGATCAGGTGCAACGACCGGCGACACTGCCCACCGGGTCGCTGAAAGCGGTGGTAAAGATCAGCGGCGACTCTGAGGAGCTGAAGAAGAGCTGGAGCACCAAGGTGGGCGCCGGGCTGGAGGACGTGGAGAAGTTCGGCTTCAGCGCCTCGGTTACCTTTAAGGGCGTTCAGGAGAGCTTGCACCAGAATAATAAGACGATGGCTGAGGTAAGCGAGTGTCGAAAATTGGCTGTTTTAGCACAATATTTTGTAGTTTTTAAAGCCCTTTTTAAATACTTTATGAACACCTTTTTTTCTTCTCACAGACCACAGCCGCCGTCTCCACGCACATGGTCGACTTTAAACTGCCCCGCCACCTCAAACTAACTGACGACTTTAGCCAGTTCTTCGACGACGACGGCGACGGTGATAAGGCCGCGGTGGCCAAGTACGAGGAGAATCCTCGACTGTACGACAAGTTTGTACGGCAGTTCGGCACCCACTACTTCGAGTCGGCCACCTTTGGCGGCTCGCTGTACATGAAAACGCAATTGGTAGAGCGGTACGTCAGCGCCAACAGCGAGGACGAGATTGAGTCGAACTTGGAGGCGAAGTTTCTGGGCAAGTTCAACGTCAACGCCGAGACGGATCACAAGCGGAGCAATGTCAGCGACAGCTTTGAGAGCAGCTCCAAGACGGAGATTGTCTACTATGGGGGCTGGCTTCCGGAGGGCGTCACCACTGATAATCCTGACTGGTAAAAAATGATTTAAAAAATGAATTTAAGTTAAATTGCTTTTCATACGTTTTTTCAGGTATCCCTTGTGGACGCCGAACGTCAATCGCGACCCTTGGCTCACTGGTGGTC
>NW_016196347.1:0-2930 GCF_001687245.7 Rhagoletis zephyria | reverse complement strand
ACATACATACATACGCATACTTGTATGTACGTTAGGGTAGTCCAAAAATGTATGTGAAAAGTGAAGTTAAAATTTTTATGCTCTCACCAACAAGGATGGTTCTATACCGAGAAATATACCTACCCCTATTTTTTATTTTGAAATAAAAAGAAATTTAGAGATCGCTCAAAGTTCTCCATGTATTTTATATGGACTAAAAACAACTTTTCGTAGAAATGGTATAGAATTTTTTAACATCAATATTTTTCGATCGAAAACTCTGTTTCACTTCAGACGACACCCACTGATAACACCCAATTGTTTATTTAAAAATTTGTTTATAGTAACTATATTTTATAGGTCCGCAAAGTGTTTTTTTCCCATATAAAATATCGACATAGAAAAAATACGTGTATATTTTTTCGTTATAGGACAATCCAAGGTGATGAGAGCATTAAAATACCGACTTTACTTTACTTTTGAGCCACACTAATGTACATACAGAAATTGGGATCCCAGCTACGTCTACCAGCGCTGTGGGTGCCTTCTCCTCCACTGGAGATGCATGTGCCTGCGTTTGTAGGCTCTTAAGCTACCAACGTGCTGCCAGTGTGTTGATGATGTACAAAATGCAGTCATAAAACTGTCAACAAAAAGCCAACGGCACAGTAGCACGCCAGCACGCCGAGACGCTGAAGTCAACTCCGACTCTGGCGATTTTGACTCTCAACTCTGCATCCCCCACATGGCTGTGACCGCATCATGTCTTTACATGCAAGTGTGATTTTTCAAAGCTCTCTACATACATACATACATATCTGCAAGTGTCATAAAGAAGTGAATTGTAATGCTAATTTTAATAATAATAACAATAATAAACTCCAACAATAATAATAAAACGTACTAAGACAATTATTTTATGCAACACCACGTATTGCGCTTTTGCGAAGATATCATTATAATGTGGTAATAATATAGCAACACGAAGTTGATGCGTTGAGGATGTCTGGCTGTCGGTTTTAGGCAGTAGTAATTTGGATTGCTACCACTGTAACAGCAGAAGGGAGACCATTACTGGTATTGTAAGGCATTTGTGATGAACTAGTCTAAGCGCAGCTTGCAGTACTTTTATATGGTCCTAATTAGATTTATTTGGTCGTAGTTCGTTGCTAGTTCCATGTAAACTTCTACGGTAAATGTTATGTATGGTCGCATCAAATAGACCTGTTTGTCTACAACAACAACCCTGTGGGGAAAATTTCTAGTTCTGAACTGGTGCGCTTCTAGTACATTTAGATCCATATACATCTAAATATCTTTTGCATGCAAACAACTGGCGAATTTAACATGGCGATGTCATAGCAATTAGAAATTGTTCCCCGCTGCATTACCTTTTTTTTGCTTCAGTCAGAACCAATCCTAAATTCGACAGATGGAATCTAGCTCGTTTTGCCCCTCGATTTCTATAGTTCTGAACCAGTTATAAAATACAGACAGACGAAAACCGTAGCAAGATGTTTTCAAACAGTCTTTTTGGTTTTACCATCGTAGGGATTTTTAATTATTTGCAATAAAATTTATTTACAATTTGAAACCAAGTTTGTTTGAATGAATGTAAATCAAATTGGGCATTTGAAAACACGTTTACATACTTTTGGCTGTAGCCGAATTTTTGAGAGGTCCTAGCTGTTATTGCTTAGATTCCAGAAGGGGCAAAAATGTTAACATGTTAACACAAATTTTAGTTTTGTATTATTACCAAACTATGAAAAAGCATCTGCGAAGTGCAGACTGAAAGCATATTTGAACGAAAACCCCGCCAAGCAAAAATCTCTTTAAAGTAAAGAAGCCCCCCCCGCTGCATCCCTTTTTCGGTAGTTCCGAGCTACATCAAAATTCTACAGATGAGATCTAGTTCGTTCTGCATCCCTTTTTGTATAGTTTCGCACCATAGTACTTCTCACTTACTTTACTTTACTTTACTTAAAAAAATTTACTATGGAGTGGCCAACACCGCTTTAGAGGATGAATAATTCGAGTACTTTACTATTAAACGGTACTTATAAGATAGGTGCATTAAAATATTTTCAGTATCAACCTAGATAAACTCTCATGACTCGAAATAAACAAAAAAATATGTAGTTTCGCGAAACCTCGGGGGGAGAAGATGATTTAATCAATCCAACTCGACTAAAAAAATACCTGGCTTTCCTTGCCAAATTTGGTTTGCAGACAAACCCGATTCTAAGTCGTACTATCTTCAGTGTCATTTAAGGATATGAACTATTTATGTCTGGATTATTTCTTTTAGCCTTCCTGAATTTGGCTTTGTCGTGAAGAAGATTTTTTATAATTTCAAATTAAATCTTTATGGAAAAACCAAATTTAAAGTATTTCTTGACCGACTAATGCATCGATATGATGGGCAGTTGGACATATGTATGTATGTAGTTATATCAAATTTTAATAATGAATAAGTTATTCTTCAATCCCTGTCTTGTTTTTTCTTAACCTCTCCCCACGGNCATCAAAATATAATCGCCGTTCGGAGTCGGCGTAAAACTGTAGTTCCCTCCAAGTTTTCTGATTAAAGATAAACTCAAATTTATTTCGACAGCTTACATATATCGAATACTTCGCCTGTTTACCCTTTTCAACAATTTTTTACGGTTTATCAGCCAGAAAAATTTATGCATTTTAATTAAAAATTTCGGCCGTAAAGTCATATCTTTTCACTTTCACCCTAACATTATAGTATTTTGAGTCCATTTCCCCGTCAAATGCGTCAAGTGAGTTTCCCAACCTGTCGACCGTCGAAGGGTCGAACCGTGTGTTTAGCTTACACTACGCAACTAAGGGCATCTAAGTCACTTTTACCCCCACATTTAAAGTAGATAAAACCGATAACAAATTTTCAATTTTTTCCAAGGTGAAAATTAACCCTCAATAAA
>NW_016196346.1:0-2930 GCF_001687245.7 Rhagoletis zephyria | reverse complement strand
TACTCATACGACAGGGCGTACCGCTTTCCACCTTAGTAATGTGTGTTTTCGAAGTAATGAGGTCTCTTTCTCAAAATAAAAACACAAACAGAAAACTAAACCGACTCAACAATGAATTGAGTATGTATGCAGATATCGCACACCGTCTACAGAATTACAAGTTCTTCAGAAAATGCGAAAAACTATTTCTTAGCACATACTAAACATATGGGCAAGGAAGACTTTACCTTAGGTTTTTTTTTCAACAAATTATAACAAAAATTTACGCCAGCCTTTGCTGAAAGGTAAATTAAAGCTCTGTGTACATTTTTAGGGCATAGCTTCAAAAATTTCAAGCGTTGTTTTACTGAGAGCACCGGGTCACTCGGCGATACCTGGTAATGAAACATTTGGCGAGACGGGGTTCAGACCAGGTATTCATCTGCCCGCGACCACTTCTTGTACTCTCACCCATGGCCACCGTAACAAACTGGGTTAATATTTCGCTCAGCAGTGATTGGGAGGCCGCCATGGTCGAGTGGTCAGAAGTGCGCAACGCCAGTCCGTAGGTCTAGGGTACGATCTCTGGTCGGGGCAACATCCAAAACTAACAGCGGTCAGCCCGCGGCAGGCAATGGCAAACCTCCGAGTGTATTTCTGCCTTGAAAAAGCTTCTCATAAAATCCATTTGTCACTCGAAAACGGCGTAGAACTGTGGCTGCTTTTCTTTGTGTGTGACAACTCTGGTAGAATGCTTTAAATTTTCTCAACGGTCATCATCATGAAATAAAATACCAGATAAATCCCTCAATTAAAGCTATTTAGAACTATTAGGTATATGCATTCATTAAATCATAGCTTAAAATAACTGTCATTCTCTCGTTATCATTAAAATAACTGCCTAATCATTCTGAAATTAAGCAATCAACCAATTACATAGGAGAAAAGTATTTATATCCTTCGGTAATTTCCAGTAATTGGAAATAATTTAAGTTATTTTCAGCAAATAACTTTAAATTTTAGTGGTCAATTAAATCATAACACCTAAACTGACAAAATTTAATTGAATACTTTAATGAATTTTTTCGGTACATTCCACAAAACAGAAAAATGTACGAATGTAAATTACAAACATTTTCAATTATAATAGCAGTAATTAAAGTAATATTTTTATGCTCTAAACATGAACTTTGATAAATTGTCGGAACTTTAAACCGGAACAAACTTTGGCTTTAGTAATTTAAAAGCCAACGAAACAATGTAGTTCAATTTCGTATGGCAAATGCGAATGAATACATATGGAGCATGTTTTCCACAACAAAGCAGGCAGTAAAGAGGAATTAAGCTCCAAACCACAGCTACATTGGTGTGTAAAAGTGGAAGCCAGACAATGGTGAACGGTTTAGCCTTTAACACGCACAAAAACCATTCGCTGCCTTTTGGCAATTTTCCCAGCATTTGCACATTTGTGTGGCCTTTTATTTATTTCATACTTGTACTTGTGTATTTGTATTTGTAAGCGCAGTTTGCAAGCGATTGCATTTGAAGCAGCATTTATTTGTTTGGTACACACGTTTACCCGCACACGTCCAGACAGCTAGCCTAGTACATGCTTACATACCTTTAAATGAATGAGCTATTATTTTCAGACCACTATCATTATTATGTGGCGATAGATACCTATGTATGCATGTATGTAAGCAGGGATTTATTTCGTTTACAAACACACCTACTTTTTCTAAAATTCTAAACAAAGGATTGCGTTCGCAAGCCAACGCGTCGTTAAATTCGTTTTTTTTGTAGGTGAATATGTACTACATATATACGTATCAGAATTTTAATGCTCTCACCCACTAGGATGGTTCTATACCGAGCAAATTATACCCCTGTTTTTTTTTTTTAAATCAAAAAATATATAGAGGTCGCTCAAAGTGCTCAAAGTTTTCCATGTATTTTATATGGGAAAAAATTATTTTTCGTTTCTGTCTAAAATTCTTGAAAATCAATATTTTTCGAACAAAAAACTTTAATTCTATTCAGGAGACTTCCAATAGTAATACGCAATTGTTCATTTATCTATCCATTTTCTCGTATTATCCATTTTTTATAGGACCCCTGAAAACCTAAAAAAAGCTATGAGGGAACCATAAAAAATTTCTGGTATTAAAAAATTTTATACAAAACACTTGCATATTATTATTGGCAGTCTCCTGAAGAAAAGCAAAGTTTTCAAAATAAAAATGGGTATAAGTTTTTCGGTATAGAACAATCATAGATCTTACTTTTTCACATGCATTTTTGCACTACCCTAATGTACATATGTGCGCATGTTAATCTTTATTTTGAAATTTTACTCATTTTGCCAAACAATCGATAATTGGCAGCAACATTAAAATCGAATTGTATTCCAATTAGAATTTTAATGGTCGATTTGCATCATAAACAGCAGAATGGGGTGGAGGAGCAATCCTCACCCAATGTCTGTCTACAAGAGCGTTGAACTGCTAACGTGTAAACCAAAATGCGCNCGGTTATTTGTTGTACATTTACCGCCTCACTTGCCAAATCTGTTGTTATTTTTGCCACATTTTTCCGTAATTGTTTGTCTGCTCTTCAATGTTTTTTTTTAATTTTTCTTTTTTTGCATAGGTTCTGCGAAATATTTACATAACTATTTGTTGCCTGATGTTATTGTAATGCAATAGACCATGTTGGATATTTCATTTACTGGTTGACCAGTAGAGCCTATCGGCTATCTATTATTGAACAATTTAATAGGATTGCGTTTTTCTTTTTGACAAACAACTTTACATTTTTTATCCCCATTTTATATTCACTTGTAGTATACCCACATGCGTATTTATTCTCCTAATACTTTTTAAATTTTTGTCAGCTTCCTTCGGCATTTTTAATTATTTGTTCACTGTTTAGCCGTAGACACAACGCATTTT
>NW_016196345.1:0-2930 GCF_001687245.7 Rhagoletis zephyria | reverse complement strand
GTACTCATAAATAAATTAACAGCCGACGAAAAATCGAAAATCGACCACAGCAACAGCAGCAATAGCGGTGACAGTAAAAGCAGGAATTACAAAAATTTTTGTAGGAAAACTTAACTGCGGCAGAGAAAGGAAATGCAGCAGGTACGTACCTACTATGAGGCTGAGGGGTAGGGTTGGAAAAACTGATCAGGAGGGAATACAAATTTGCGAAAGTAGTTTAAAAATGCAATGAAAATGAAATTTGAAAATATGCCTAGGCAAAGTTAGGCCACATTAAAAAAAGGAAATATTTAAAGCATTGCAGGGTAAAATGACGACAAATTCAGGGTTAAAAATCATATCAGTAGTAAGATACTAGCATTTGCCTAGGAAAATTGTGTCGCCAAAAAAAATTCAATGATTAAATGAGCGCCCAAAAATATGCAACAACAAAGCCACCTATACTAATCATACGATGGAGACGTAGCATATTTGTAGTTGTTGTTCATTTACTGATTTTTGGTGATCAGAATTTGCGCGGATAGATATACACACTACTCTTACACTGAAATTAAAATTTCAACCAAAACTCCTGGTTCTGAAGTTCTAGCCTCGAAAATCAAGCGTTCATGGCGTTCGGAGCGACTTTGCTTCAATATACAAAATCTGAGAATCACCCTGGATAAGAGACTGCAGTGGGATTCTTAAAATCTCTGTGCTTAATTTCGATCGCGAAAATTCGCTAAACGAACAATAGGCGCGCCTAACAACATACAACAACTAGTTACATGTCTCTCATACTGCCAGACACGGCTCTTTATATATTGCGTGTGTATATTTTTAGGCACAGCTACTTTTAATTTAGAGAATTTTGATGACGAAAATTTTGAATTACGATGGTCAGAATAGCACTGCTGATTAGAACTATCATTAAGATAAAAGTCATGTCGTGCAAATTGTCTTGAGCCATAAGGGCCTGTGGATTTTTTTTTTCGGGCGTAACGTCTAACTAATTTGGTTGTGGAAAAAGTATTTTTAGTTGGGGGAAATATTTCCTCTAAATAATGGTCATGCCATAAAGCTGAAGTCGCTTAAAGTTTAAGCCTTAGACTCCTGTTCATTAAATGTGCCTTCGCAAGAGTTGGGATAAATTATGACGTACACCTATTGAGAACTTGGTTTGCAGATCACAAACTCATCGCTAGTAGTAAAACAAAGCTCATGTTTTTAAGATTAACGGAAAGAGAACCACCAAATGCAAACATAGGGATGGTTTCTCCAACTCAACTGAACTTAGTTTAGCCACTTTTTGGGCTTAAGTCAAAAGTTAGCCTATGCTTTACACAGCTTGTTCTTGACTAAGTGAAGAAACTTGGCTTAACTAAGTTAAGTTGAGTTGGAGAAACTAGCCCATAATGTTTCATTTCTCGGATTGCAGTAAACATTGTCTTCATAGACACAATTGTCCGTTGGATTGGATATCTTAAAGGTTGATTTCAATTCTCATCAAAGATGCAGTGCAAATAGTTTTAAAATTGAGGCGGGGAATAACTTAAAGTACCTTGGTATTAGGGTTGACAGTCATTTCAGCTGGTCTGCACACATTTTGTTTTTAAAACAGTACCTTTGTTCGCTACTTTTATCGTCATCAGAAATGTACATGTAATTCTAGCTCCACGCTATTGTGTGATTAGAAAAGTATTGCTTTAAGACAAGTTTTCGCGAGCATTCCATTCAATTTATAAGAACGCTTAAAATTCTTCCCTTGCGACATTTATACTTTTCATAAGGTCTGGCTACATACAACGCCATGCTTCTAATAATTATTACTTGAGAGCAATTTCTAAACTTTTTCTTCAGTTCAGTTGGCTATTGTCCGTCCAAATATACTCCACGGAGTCTTAGTACGGTGATCTATACGCATGACATCAACAGCGCTTAGAAGCTGGGAAATATACCAAGAGGGGCGGAATTGTAAGTAAGCATAGCATTTGCCTCACTGAGTTTAAAAAAGTAAATACCACACTCTTTCATACATACTACATACAAATATACATACATATATTGTACATAAATAATAGTTGAAACACTCACCTGTAATATATGAAATAGAGGACGGCAAATTTATGTAATTTTCTTTATTTTAGTTCATTCTGGCGTTTTTTTTTCGAAATACATATGCACTTATGTACGTAAATATGCATGTATTGCATATATATAAACGTTTATATGTATGTATGCAAAAACACTTAAAACCTTTCAACTTTCATATCTATTTTATAACACGCTATTTTTTTGCTTTTCCTGCTCGCACAAATTCTCTACTTTCTACGCACATCCTCATTCATTTAATTTCATTTTTTTCATCACCCACTAACATATGCTACAATTTTCACATTCTTCTGCTAATGATAAACACATTTTAATTTGCTACAAAGTGACACTTACAGCAGCACTGCATGCACAAACATGAAATTATGTTAAAGGGCATTTCACTGATGTAAACATTTAAACACTTTTCTTGTTACACTTTTGCTTTAATTTTATTTAATTACCATTGCACACAGAATTAATCACGACGCGTTATTTCCATTTATTTTTCCATGAAACGATCGCGCACCGTACCGACGCGTCCCGACAGCCGCGCAGAACAATACACGATTTAACACTGATGGCGAGGTATGTTGTTGGGAGGTATGCTAAATTAGCAGATCACTGCTGGGCGGTGTGGGTGGTGAATGTTAAAATGCTGCTATTGGTGCACAATTCTGCAGCAAATCCCGTGCAATTTAATTTGTATACCTGAAAGTAACAGAGAAGCAAGCAATTAGTGAAATGTTGTTAATTTTAATAAAATAAAATGAATTAAAATCAAATAAAATAAAATTAAAAAAAATAAAATTAAAGTCAAGTCAAGTCAAGTCAAGTCAAGTCAAGTCAAGTCAAGTCAA
>NW_016196344.1:0-2930 GCF_001687245.7 Rhagoletis zephyria | reverse complement strand
CTGATGAAAAACATATCTCAATTGCAGGCGAAAATAATCAAAATAGAAAGTCGAGTGAGAATCATACAATGACTGAGCCTTCTGGCGATGAAAGTAAATCTCAAAAAGAGCCGGCCAACAATGAAGCTGAAATAGTCCAAGAAGAATCATTCGTTAAAATAACAGCAAACACAACGGATGCATCTAATAATTCTTTGGAATTGGAGGAGAGCTGTGTTATAGATTTAGATGATGATGAAGACGTGATTGATTTGAGTGACGCTGATGATCAACAACAGCCGTTTCAAATGACGCCGAATACTTCTAGGCTTTCAGAAACCCTAAACAAAAGCATTAGCGCAATGAGCGCCACTGAGATGCTTCCTTTCTGTACACCACTTACATCTATGCCTGCAGTGGGCGATATTGTTGTATTTAAGGTACGAAACTATAAAATCTAGTACACATAGTACTTACATATATGCATGTCAAGTGTATTCATATAATTTTTTATGTTTTGCAGTTCAATCGGAGAAGTTTAGAAGAGAAAAAGGATGTATCTGAATACATAGCTTGTAAATGCGAACATATAAATCGGCGGACGAAAGTTTTAAAACTCGCCATATTAGGTAAATTTTAAGTGAACTATGTATGTATATAACGCGTACATATGCGCCGTTTATCTTGAAGGTGGCATAAATCGTTTCCTTCTATTAATTTCTAAATTGTTAGTTACTTCCAACTGAATGCATCTGTAAATTTTTCTACCGTCGTAAGCTAATGACATAACCTTTACCTTTATCTGATGAACCTGTACGAATAACAGACGTGTTCAGGCACAGTTGAATGATCGATCAATGAAGTCAAACGGCCTGAAATGTCACTTCCAAAATAAACTGCTCATATGTACCAGGGCTGCAAACCGCTCCATATGTCGATGCGGTTAGAAAATATTTGAACTTGCACAAGAATCGGTTCATTAGTATATCAGAAACGCGCTTCAGTTCAAATTGTTACAAAGTGATACAAAATATACTATAAAATGGCAATTACTATATACATATCGACCCCTATTTTCGATTTTACCGAAAGCGGTAAAAGGCAAGTTTTACAGGACAGGCTTAAACAGTGTAATAATTTATTTGGATTTAAATGGACAACAAAATTACTGAATGCTACCTTTTGAATAGGACTCTTAATTTTTTTAATACCTTATAGTCTAACTGTTTGGTGCATCAAGTAGATTGTCCACAATTTGTCTTCGTTGATGCAGTTTTAAAGCTCATTCAATTATCAAACAAACATCAAGCCATCGACCATATTGACAATACTATTTAATATTTTTTTACGTTTTATAAAGGGATGAGAAAAAGAATTAAAATTTAATCCTTTACCCAAAATAGGTTCAGTGCCAAAATCTTCAAGTTAGGGAGATTTGTTGCAAAGTTTCGAAATCAATTGTTATATTTTTCGCCTCGTCCTGCATTAAAATCAAAGATTCCAATTTTATATAACAAGAAAAATCTCTAATACGGAAAAGTGGTAAAATCAAAATCTTATAAGCAATTTGAAATAATTTCGATTGCGTGCATACATAAGACGCAATTTCAAATACAATTTCAATTTTTTTATAACGGCACAAAAAAAGCCCCCTTAAGTATCTTCTGGTATGCTTTTAGATCTTATAACCCGGGAAATTTTAAGCTTTTGCTTGGAATTGCTTATTTTGCTTATTCTGGGTTTCCAAGCTTAATTTCAACGACCATGCTTATTTTGCATATTTCAATGTATAAAGCTAAGTACGGACCTTTTAAGAAAACGGTCAATAAATAAATTGCTATTATTTCGTGAGTGTGAATAGTAGTGTCCAAGAAGTTTTGACATCTGATTTTTTGTAATTATCGATTTTGAGTCACTTAGCTTAAGTAGTTACTGATTTGTCCCAGTTTTCGTGTTTCTGTAAATTACCGTTAAATGGGAAGTGGACGTGCTTGTTCCCCGATTTAAAAGATTTTCCACAGATTTCTTAGCTAGATCCTAGGCAAGGCTCATCCTAGTTTGGTAAGAATAGGTGATTATAACAGTACTATTTTTACCAAAATTCTACTTCACATACCAATTTTCAGATCCAATATTTACTGAAATATCATAGTTTTGATATTTTTTGAAAACACCGTTATATGGGAAGTGGGCGTGGTTACAGTCCGATTTCGCCCATTTTCAATACCAACCTACCTTGGATAAAGGGAAACCTACATACCGAATTTCTTTGAGATTACTCAAGTTTTGCTCGAGTTACCGTGTACACGGACGGACAGACAGACATGGCTTAATCGACTTCTCTATTCATTGTGAGCATTTATGTATACATTTGTTTATATCTATCTCGATTCGTTTTGGCTGTTACAAACAACCNGGCACAAGTGCGCTCGGAATCGGATATCAAATAGAAAGTTACAGCAAAAAACCCGATTCACTGGAAAGTAACTTTCGATTTCGCATTTTTACAGCAAAACGCGTAGAAAAGCGCTTGCATTGCCACGTTTAACCGCACCTTAATTTAAATAAGTAGCGACAATTTCCATTTAAAAACAATTAATTCTTTTTTTTAAGTGTAGATATTTCATTTATTACTTAACTTAACTTAACTTAAACTTAAGTTTCTTGATGTCTGCCAGAAGAAGTTGGTGTTCGACGATTAGTTGATTACCAGAAATTTAGAGATATATAATATAAACGAAAAATAAATATTCCAATGTGCAATTTTTGTTTTTGGTATCTTTCTATATTTTTTAACCTGGATTATAAAGAAATTAACGGTTAAAAATTACTTGTTCGTTTTTGCCCATAAAACATCATTATAAACTTTATTTTCTATTAAGATTTAATATTAACAGGATGGTTTTTTTCTTCCAGATGCAAGTCTCGAAAAGGATATTATTCCACAACAT
>NW_016196343.1:0-2931 GCF_001687245.7 Rhagoletis zephyria | reverse complement strand
GGAACCGTTGAAAACCACCCTCATTTTGGTGGTGGAACTTTCTGGTTTTTCATAGTTGCCTTTCTATCGAGAGCAACTTGACTATAGGAGTGACGATCTTGGTTTGGCACTTTTTCTCCGCTTCCTGTATCATCTCCGAACAGAGACTACACGGCTGATTTCTGTTAACGTCCTCGCAAAGTCTAACGCTGACATAACCTCCATTCAAGAATTGCGATGAACAGGGCAAGTTGCCGCACAGCTGCTTTGTAAAGTAAAAGAAATTCGGTGTGCTCTGTGGAGTGGTGGGAGAAGACTTCGTCGCTGATTGCTGTTGTTTCCCCCAGTAGACGAGCTCCTCGCTTCGACTCTTATCGCTTCGATGATCGCTTAGAGCACAACTACGAGCTTTGCTCCACGCCATAAAATCGAAATCATACTTAGCGCTTTCAATGCAAAGGTAGGAAACGAAGTAAGAATTTAATAACGGTATCAGGCTGATCGACTTCGCTGGGGCCTTAAACATTACAGTCTGCAGCATTAGGTTTCTTCAAGCTAGATCGAAAAACGAGAAACCAAATCGATGCTGTTGTGGTTAGACTGAAGGCACGTTTCAATTGCGTTGGACCTAAATACGCTGCGAATAGTAATCATCGACTCGAAACACAAATTTGGTTTTGCAGCCGAGATACGCACACGCTTCAGTACAGTAAAAAATATGTGCCCAGCAATACAGGGAAAGCTAAAATCATAACAGAATGCCAGAATATTCGTCACTCACCTCTAACATATGTTTTCTGATAGAGCTCTTCAACAAACTGGCATAAGCGATCAGTGGTACCACATTTCCCGCTCATACCTACCGCCGACAAAAAAGTAGTCGGATTTCACTGGTGGGACGAGAAATCTCACGCCGCTGCAGAGAAAAAATGCCGCCCATTCAGCTAGGCTTCGATAGAGTGCAACGCGAGCTATGTGGTATTGATGTAGGGGCCTGAGAAGGGAAGCCAGTCTTCTGACCGACATAATAAGTGCCACATATGAGAAAGTTATATGGCTTGCGGAAAGCTTCAAGGACACGGCGAATTACTATAAAAACAGCCACGGCGACCTAGTCGCCGACGTCCAGAATATACTCAAATTATTTGCCAACTCTGTTGAATGGTAAGACCACTAAAACCAGAGGAGAAAATGAGCACGAGCCATGGAGGATACCAACGGTAGTGATATCCATATAACAGCTTTAGATTAATAAATCCACCATAGACCAGAGCTATTCATCATAATCCAAATCTCTACGAGCCTTTTCCATCCACGAAAATCGACACACCATCTTTTTGTCAATTTCAAAGCCGCTTTCGATGGCACGAAAAGAAACAGAGGGTGTCTGAATTTGGATAGCCCGCAAACTAAACGGCTGTGTAAAATGACATTGAAATTGGAAGAACCTCTACGAGTCATTCGATACCAACGAGGCTTCAGATAGGGCGCTACCCTTTAGTGAGAGTAGATGATAAGAACTGCAGAACTGAATTGCTCGCCTACAATCTCTTATAAGAGCATACTTTTGCTGGCATGTGTCGATAATACCGACATCCGTTTTTAGAGTATTCGAGAAATGGTCGCTGAGATGCAGGAGCTTAACAACGACATAGACATAGTGCAGCGTATAGTGCACCATACAGTTGCCTACGCTGAGTCAGTCATGTTACGCGAATGGACACAAACGTTAAAATTATTCAACGCCTAACCTCTGGAGCTAACATGTTCAAAAAGTTAAAATGATTCCAATTAAAAATTTAAATCAAATGCTTCAATATGGATATCAAATGAGAGCTTTATTTCGAAAAAATTTTTGAATAGATCTGCCAGCTGTTTAGAAAATTTTAAATCCTTTTAATTACCAAGTTAGTATATAAAAATAAATAAAAAATAAGGCTTTATTTCGAAACTGTTATTGAAGAAGGATGCCACCAGTTTAGAAAATTTACGAAGTTGTACAAGGTTTATTCCTAAAATAATTTTGACGAGAGTTGGCAGCTGCTCAAAAAGAAAAATAAATTTCGTTAATTAGTTAATATTACAACCATGTCAAATGAAATCGGTTTAAAAATTATGTATATTGAAATTTTATTTGAAGCGGGCTGCCACATGTTCAAAAAGTTGAAGCCAATCCAATTAAAAAGTGGAATATATATTTCAATATGGGTATCAAATAAGAGAGATTTAGTAAATTTTTATTTCTAAGATATTTTTGAAGAGGGTTGCCACCTGCTCAAAAATTCAAAATAAGTTTCAGTAATAAGTTAATGGAAACCTTTTAATATACATAGATGTAAATAGAAGCGAGGTTAAGGTGGCTTTATTTGTGCTTGCCACCTGAGGATTGCCTCCTGCTCAACAATTCAGAATCAATCCAATTAATAAATTTGAATGAAACATTTTTTTTTGTGGCTTTTAAATGATAGTGGTTTGAAAATATTTTTTCTAAAATATTTTCGAAAGGGGTTGCCGCCTTTTCTGTAATTCAAAATTAAGTTAATTGAAAAGTTATATGCAATATTTTAAAATAGTGCAGTAGGTTTAAGTAGCCTTTATTTGCAAATATTTGGCATTTTTGAATTAAATTGAAACAGACATGATGCAAACGGATCTTAATGACACATTCAAATAGACGGTGTCAAACACATTTTTTTCTCTAAAGTTAAATTTAACTTATTCATTTAGTTAATTATTACAACGAACATAACTTACAGCTTTACACTAAATTATTTTGTATTTTTTAATAAAGTTGTCACATTTATAAATGGCGTTGCCGCGGGACTTTTACACATCTTACTAGCCATGAGTTCACCATCGCTTTCATAAACTTTCATAATTTTCAATTCATTTGCATTTCCCCTTAATAATGACAAATTTCCGTGAAGGGCAAAAGTTTCCTGCTATTTCAAG
>NW_016196342.1:0-2931 GCF_001687245.7 Rhagoletis zephyria | reverse complement strand
AATGTTCGGCTCCGCCCGAACTTAGACTTTCTTACTTGTTAATAACTATCAGTCGCTAAGAGAGGATGGTTCCGGTTTCAATGCCATATTTTTCTCTAATTTGAATAAAACCCAGTTGAAAAAGAAATATTATGATAATTGCCTTAATATTGGGGTAATGTGATAAAATTACTGCTATGAATTGTATGCTTGTGGGCGTAAAAAGTTTCTGCAGTAAATCTCATATTTGTTATCAATATTGAAGATACAGCGAGGGAAAACGCATTGGAGTCACCATTATTTTTTACCGGGTAGAAATATATTTTTCTATTAACAAAATGAGTGCGCCTGGGCCACACTGGAGAAGTGAAACTTACATACGTTACATATCTATTTTGTCTCATAACCAATATACATACATATGTACATACATACATACTTTCATCTGCTTTTGCTTAAGGTTATATTTTTTGTCTTTTCTCTACCTAGATCCCTACCTCTACCCCTGTTCGTTCTAATTACATGTATGTTATTCTGTTCTTTATCTTCATTTTTACTCTATCGATAGTAACATCCAACAAAATATCGATAACAAAACCGATAACAGTATCGGTAAACAAAATCGATGACGAATTCGATACAAATTTCGATAGCAAAATCGATAATAATGTTGGTAGCAAAATCGATAAGAAAATTGATAAAAATGTCGATAACAAAATCGATAAATAATCGATAACAAAAATCGATTAGAAAATCGATAAAAATATCGATAAAAATATCGATAAATAATCGATAACAAAATCCATAAAAATAAACAGATAACAAAATCGATAAATAATCGATAACAAACCAGATAACAAAACCGATAAATAATCGATAACAAAATCGTTAAAAATATCCATTACAAAATCGATAAAAATATCGATTATATTGATAAGTTCCGAAGATATCGATAGCAAAATCGATAAAAATTTCGATAGCAAAATCGATAAAAATATCGATAACAAAACCGAGAATCACGAAAATCTCTAAAACCCCAAAATAGTTTCCAGATTGAGTCTCTGTGTCTATCTATATCCTCCCCTTCTCTAATTACCTTTATTTTAATCTTTCTTCCTCTATCTTCATCTATACTTTTATCGGTATCCTCATCGTGATCTGTTTCTTTATATTTATCTTTGTTTATACTTTTATGTTTAGCATTTTCTTCATCTACATATTCCCCTTCACCTTTTCCCTTATGTAAATATAAATAAAGTGTTTAAATCAGGGTTGCCACAGAAGGTGAATCTCTGTCTGCCATGAATACCTCTGAAAATGCGGTGTCACGGTTTACCACTTAAAAAAGAACTAACTTTTAGGTCAGCTTTTCAAAGTTAGCGTAGGCTTGATAAGGGAAATACCAGCGCTCTCCCCATACCCTGATTTTGAAAAGGGTTTCGTTACTAGTCATTGAACCTCTTATTTAATAGAATGGACTTCATCAGAAATTTAGTTAACTAATCTACCATAAGTCTAAGCTCGAAGAACCCTTGCTTTGGTGGTTGGTTCTATAGATGCTTGTTTTAATATTTAGTCCAGAAATCAGTTGTCGCTTTAATCGCCATTTAGACCTAGAACTTTAGATGTCGTCAGGAACCGAATTTAGTGGTTAGTTTTAAATCTTATTAAGCTTTTAGATGAATCCTCTTATGTGAGAGGCAAGTAGACATCTACTATTCGGATTTTATTTTGCCACTAAGCTGTACTGAATAATGCATCTTACATCATCTATTTATAGGCAAGTTTCGACGTTATCTTCAAATCATTTGAACTTTTTATCTTTCCGAGTAATGAGGCAAGTAACTCTACTGCGAGTTTAATTAGATAGGATAAAGCTCTAACTAAATGATCACCCCCTTCGAAAGCCCTTCACAATTCACAAATATTTCATTGACTGACTAATTCATCAGCTATTTCACTAACATATGTTGTTTTTGGGCCCGGAAGCCCTAAGCTAGTGAGAAGGTCTTCACTCCGGCGTTCAGCTACTATTTGCAATTCCTGACCGTTCAGAAATTTGTGGTTAGTTATGAAAGTGAATAAAAAAAAATTTAAGCATGCAAAAGCAATTTAGGACGGCGTCTTTTTTTGTTTCTGTTTTCATTACAAAAACGTGTGTATCTACTTACTTGTCTACGACTGTAACTCAATTGCCTTCCTACCTCCTCTGTCCCCACACCTGTATGTCTCACTGTTGTTCCGCTCCAAAAACTTTAGAGCGCTTTTATCTGAGCTAAAATTCTTTTTATGGTCTATCAATTGCAAAAGTGGCGTAAAACTTTTGCATCATGGCCAAAAGCCGATTGTGGCAGCAAATTTTATCGCAATTTAAATTGTCGTTTCTGCTCTGAGACCTTATTGCTCCCCTACCACTACTAGCACTGTNCTATTGCACTAACATATGTTGTTTTTGGGCCCGGAAGCCCTAAGCTAGTGAGAAGGTCTTCACTCCGGCGTTCAGCTACTATTTGCAATTCCTGACCGTTCAGAAATTTGTGGTTAGTTATGAAAGTGAATAAAAAAAAATTTAAGCATGCAAAAGCAATTTAGGACGGCGTCTTTTTTTGTTTCTGTTTTCATTACAAAAACGTGTGTATCTACTTACTTGTCTACGACTGTTACTCAATTGCCTTCCTACCTCCTCTGTACCCACACCTGTATGTCTCACTGTTGTTCCGCTCCAAAAACTTTAGAGCGCTTTTATCTGAGCTAAAATTCTTTTTATGGTCTATCAATTGCAAATGTGGCGTAAAACTTTTGCATCATTGCCAAAAGTCGATTGTGGCAGCAAATTTTATCGCAATTTAAATTGTCGTTTCTGCTCTGAGACCTTATTGCTCCCCTACCACTACTAGCACTGCTTAAATTGTTAAATTACCATGTAAGCTAACTGGTAAGTAAGTACACAGG
>NW_016196341.1:0-2931 GCF_001687245.7 Rhagoletis zephyria | reverse complement strand
TATCGCAATGAATTTTAAGTGTGCGCCTTGTTACCCGCTACCCGTAAATATATGTATGTTCGCAGGTACGTACATATGTATGTATGTAAGTAGATTTGAATATGTAATTAACGCCGCTCCACATAGTAAAATTTCAAATGAAATTAAAAAAAAAAATGCAAAGAAAATTATTCCGTGTAATTGCCCTATTTAGAAATTTTAATGAGTTGAAAAGAAAGGTGGATGTGGCCAATGTAGCCATTAAAAGTAGCTTAAAACGACAACAAATGAACTCATATGCACATTTATCTATGTATGTATAAACACTTGCATACATACATATATATGCGCCATACAAATGCGTAAAGAGGCAGAAAACCATAAAAAACAGTTAAAAGTGAAATAACAAAAAAAAAATTTCTTAAATTCATTGCCATTGTAATAATTCCCATTTGAAAATTCGTGGAAAAACTAATAAACACATAAAAACTAATAATTTTACGAGAATGAAAAAGGTAAAAAAAAAACACAGCAAAGTATGCTGCACAACGACAATTGTAGGTGCGCATAATTACTGGCACACAACNGATATTTAGGTGTGCATGTGCATTAGGGTGGTCCAAAAAAAAGTAAAGTCGGAATTTTTATGCTCCCATGCCACAGGATTGTTCTATATCGAAAAAATATATTTTTATATTGAAATCAACAAATATTTAGAGGACACTCAAATCGCTCAAAGTTTTCCATGTAGTATTTCATATAGGAGAAACAATTTTTCGTAGAAATAGAATAGCATCCTTGAAAATCAATATTTTTCGATCCTTGAAAATCAGTAGACCTCGAATAATAATATCCAATTGTATATCCTTTCTATGAAAGTTTTTTTCCCTTATAAGATACATGGCAAACCTTGAGCGCTTTGAGCGACCTCTAAATACATATTTTTTTGCTCGAGCCCCCCTCTAACTTTCAAATTTTCCTTATATATATATAAAATAGTACCCTGAAATGCCAGCTTAATAGGGTCGAGCCCCCCCCTAAATTTCATTCTGGCTACGCCGATGTACACACCAGTCTCAGTTATTATAACCCTAACGTACCACCCTAATGTCAGTAAATTAAAAAATTTCGATTATTCCAGCACATACAAATATTAAAAAAAAAAATGTTAATGCCGAATGTAGGTTTCAATCTTAGTCTGCTGTTACCTAAGCTCAATATTCACTTAGAAGCAAATGAAATGAACGTGTGAATGAAAAACAGCAAAAATGTAGGCTCGGAGCTGAATTAGCGCTTTGGCAGCAGCAATGGAAGCTGAAAATTGCACCGGTACTCAGATGTGGAAGTGTCCGCCCAATCACGGATTCCACACCAAATTTGTGCATCGACTCCAAGCAGCTACATACATACTTATCTTAGATGACGTACGCTGCAAGTTTTTTACAGACATGCCCCGTCCATCACATTCCCTGGATTGCGTTGATGTTAGCCTTGAACTTGACAAGAACATCCATCAGTTGGATAGGGAAACCTTTTGCCAAAGAGGGTCCAGATGTTAAAGGTAAATAGAGTCCCTTCAGTTTTTTAATTGGGACTAGGCGGAGTCCGACAAATTGTGTATGGCAATTGGTTTATCACCTAGGATAGTCGAGGTTATGGTGGCCTCTCTCGGACGGCTCACTAAGACATTTATTACATTGTATATTGAGTTTCAACATTGTAAAATTTCTTTTAACCGCAACTACGTTAAGTTAAGAGAAGCGCTGGGTGCTTAAAAGAAAGTTCCGTTGGCTGCTAATATCCACTCCGGAGTGTTGATGAAATGCTGAGAGTTAAGTGCTGAGATGATATCACATCTTTCTCCAACAGCTGCGGCTCCATGACGATATTAAACCGCACTACGTGAGTTTCTAAATGACAATGTCCTATTAGTACAGCTGCATGAATCGAGAGCATCCGCCGTCGGCAACAACCGCTCAGATGGACCTAGCAAATTATCTATCCAGTAGCACTTCGGCAAGTTGCCAAAGAAACTGCAATATTCATCAGATCAGATACTTATCCTCATAATGGGCAAAAAACTGGTGCGTCGCCAAACAGCTGCCTCATTTATAGCGGTCGCCTGAACATGAGATTTATTGAGAGTTTCTGACAGAAAATACTTGCTGTGAAGAGGCTGCCATTCACCCACTCGCCCCTTGGAGGGATGTATGTGGAGAAGGATTCGTTCGGAGTCAGCCTAAAAAATGCTCCGTCCCGTTTTTTCCGGCAAGAAGTTGAAGCTTTCGTGAATTGTTTAGTGCTCGCACGTCGGGTTGAGAGCGGACACCGAACGTTTAAGCCTAAGTCATGGTTAACTTGATTATGGTGTCATATAGCTCATATATTACTTTTCGAAAGAGGCCCCATCTCTTCCACATGGCGTTTTGAGAGTAGCAGAGGGCCACTGATCCGATTTTACTCATTCCTCACTATTTGGCTTCCACGAGAACTTACCGTCCAGGATCATGACCATGAACTTGACCCTGTCAGAGAGAACAAGTGAAACACCCCCATCGAGAGAAACCGGGCGTGAGGTACTTTATATGTATCTACTGCATTATTGAAGGCCCTCTGTATACCAAGAAAGGCACCAACTGCAAAATTATTTTTCTAAAGACACTCTTCAATGACTTTGATAGTTGTATGCAAAGCAGATTTCACAGATCTACTCTTCAGGTAGGCATGCATCCTAATAGCAGAATACAGTAATAAAAATTCACAGCTTCTTGATCATCCATATTTATATATTTATGTATAATTATTCGTGGGCACCTTATCGTGTAAAATTTATATGATTTCAACGGAAGTGCTGGCGTATCGAGTAACAAAGTATTCGATTTTACCACATTTCGCCTGTCAACGCTTCCATCACTACTCGCGCTATTATTGCGCAGCTTAACTTGCATGGCT
>NW_016196340.1:0-2931 GCF_001687245.7 Rhagoletis zephyria | reverse complement strand
ACTTAGACAAGGAACCACCCAGACGCAACCGAAAGCTAGATCAGGCAGTGCACAATCAGATTTTAGCGCATCATAACCGAGCGCTCCCGAATACATAGTTAATAGAATTTGCCGCAACTGTCGACCAGAAGGTAGCAAAGAAAGTGTGCGACATTTCCTTTCTGATTGCCCAGGCCTAGCGGCTACTAGGCATAAAGTAATGGAAGACTCATACAAGCAAAACCAGCAGATATAGCAGGATTAGAGGAATCTAGATGGTTTGGCCGGGAAATCTAGATGTATGTAGATATTTATCATTCAACGAAAAGTGCATCAAAGTGGCGCCAAATGCGTTTATTTTTGTCTTGTAAATTTGTCTTGTAAATGTTTGTGGTTATGACCGTGAAAAGGCACCACTAATTGGACCTTCGGAGTAAGAGTGGTCCTGAGTGCTCCACAAAGATTGCGGACCCATTATATATGAGGACTTCATAAAACATTGCGAATTTCACTTTCGTTTAAGTGATCCAGAAATCCGAGGTGCTTGCTTTGGATGGAAACCACCAGTTGAATGCTTCCGATTTAGGGAATAATTACGGCTGGTAAATTATGCTGACTAAATTTTTAAAATTTTTTTGATTTTTGGGATTATTCATATCTTTTACACTGTAAAGACCTTTTGAAAAAATCCTGACGTAGAGAAAAACTAAAAGTGCAGTTTTACTATATTTTGTTCATAGTTTCGTGAGTAATGCTTCACGATTTTCGAACTTCTTTTCGTACGGTGTATATTGATGTTCTTGTCTCGAGGAGATAATTGTTTTGTTCCGAAGTTCGTTGATCTCAAGTAACTCGTTCTAGTACTTACATAGGTGTCTCCCAATGCCAGTAAAATAAAGCTTTTCCAATTGAATTTTTTCCGAAATTGTCTGGCAAAAATACTTTAGACTCAGGGTATGGGGAGATCTTTTTTTTTTATTTGCTTGTACGGTGGCACAGTCTAATATAAATGCATACGAGTACGCAGTTCACTCTCGTTTTCCTTTCATTTCGCTTAATTTCACATTCTGTTGCATATTACCGGCGTTTTCGTTATCAAATATTTGTGCCTTCCTGCTGTTGCTTTGCCATTCTGTTGTTGTGGTTGCTGCTCATACAAACGTTGAATGGGCATTGCTGCGCCAGCCAATGCTTTCAGAATATTTGCTGTATATAAATATTTCGTTTGCCCGTCGTTTGCATGTGTGGCAAAGAGCAACAAATAACTTACCTTAATATGCATATATGTACATACGTGCATTAGGGTGCATCACCAAAAAAAAACTTTGCGTTTTTTCCAACGGAACTATAAAGTTTTTAATATTTTAATACTTGCGCCAAAATATTTTGACCAAATATTAAGATTTAAGTGAGCTAGAGTGATTTGAAAATACCACCCAAAATCTCATTGTTTGGATTTCGTTGGCAAAATTTTCAGACATTTCAATGCACGACTTTTAAGCTAAAATACTTCTGTCATCTGAGTTGAGTTTTGGAAAAAAAAAATTTCTAATATAATTCAAAAACACTCAACTTTTGGAGATACATATTTCCAAATCGGTACAGCTCATGTAAATCTTAATATTTTTCCAAACCTTTTTTGGCAAAAGTCTTAAAATAAAATAATTTTTCTAATTCTGGCGGAAAACCCGTACCCATTTTTTTTAGGTTGTATGCATCCTAATGCACCAACATACGTGCATGTTGTGTGTATCTGGGGACGAACGTGCGCACATTAAAATATTCATGCTGCTCCGTGTTCATGTTGTTGTTGACATTGCAATTATTGTTGCTCCTGATATTTCACAGAAACCCACATTGAAACACGTAGAGATTTGTTAGCTTCATTTGTATGTATGCCAACTACGCTGTCCACCCCGACAGGAAACCGGAATTCACCTGTGCGCTCAGCTTCATTTCCACAAGCGACATATACAAACAGAGATGTTAAAACGTATTTGTGTATAGCATAAACATTGATGAAAACGGTTATTTGGCTTTTTATTATTCTCTGCTTTTTTGTGTTTATTCGTATATATAAATCGCCATTTTTTCTATTTTCCAAACTTCCTTCTTCTTTTCCTTTCAATCAAGTCATTTGTGTTTTGCCAGAAACAGTTTGCATGTTTTAATGTGAAAATTTTTCAAGCATTTCTCAGGTTTTTGTCACTGCAATGCTGTGATATTTCCCAGCTCGTTTTCCGGTTATCTTTTTTTTGTGTCCTCTTCCACATGTATGTCTTTCTAATTTTGTGAATTTTTACTTAATTTCTTCATCACAATTTGAAATTACAATGCTGTGCAACACTGCAGGTCATTAAGATTTTTTTAAATCCTCTATCTTCGTTGGCTCACTCCTTTGCTCCCATTTATGTTTTTTTTGCGCATTTAAAGCCGCGCGAAATTCTGATCTTCTCACTCTCTCGGATATCCATGAATACATGAACCATGAGAATATTTAGTACACAATTAATTTTGAATATTTTTATTGAGCTTTGTACAAAATATTAGCATATGTATGTATGTATATTGTAAGTAATTTTGCTCGCGGTGCTCCAACAGTCGTAATGGCCGAGTGAGCAATTTCTTTTTTAACTAAATTGTTTTCTTATTTATTTCCTTTTTTTAATTTTCAGATTTTATTGTTTTCGAAAGTAATTCTTTTAAATGTCATTTAATTTTGGTCATATTAAAGTATTTAGTTTTTGTTTAATCAAATTTTTATTAAAAAAAATATTTTCTCGCTTCATTTTCACGTTTTTTAGATTAAAATATAGAGCAATTATCTTTTCCTCTATAGTTTTCTCCTTGCTGGGTAACTTCCTTTTAAAACTAGGGACCTGAGACAGCTTACTGAATATCAAATAGTCTCAAAATCGATGTTCAGCACGAAAACTCTCTATTAGTGACTAG
>NW_016196339.1:0-2931 GCF_001687245.7 Rhagoletis zephyria | reverse complement strand
AGCTTAATACTTTAATTTCGGGCAACACGAGAAGGTTGGGCACTTGTGCGGCTTGCTTTTTATTTGCGGGCGTGAAAGTGTTTTTAGTGCTTATTTATTACTAACCATAAAAACTTTATAATCGTTTAGTGTTGCTATTAAAAAAAAATACAATTAAAAAAAAGAAAACGAAAAAGTGTGTGAATTGAAAAGAAAGTTCTCTTACTAAATTAACATTCATATNTTCGCGTGTTTTGTTAACTTACTCATTTTACTTCTATTAGTGTTAGGGCATAATATTTAGTAAATCTGCGTTTTTAGTTTTCTACCAGGTAGACAGGACTTTTTCCAAATGACCATAAATTATAATATATTTCCAGAGGTTTACACAAAATATAGAAATATGGGTATCAATTAAAAGTAAATTTCAAAACAATATTAATTACATTTTTTGTTTTCAATTATCCTTTTGGAACATGTCAAAATTATCCTTTGAAAATATTATTCTTAAAGATTTTTAATTTTGAATGTATTTTGAAGAATCTTAGTCTAATTTAAATCCCATTAATATATATAAGGATATTGAAGGATAAAAATTGCAAAGGATATTTTAGTTTAATTAATTGTTTCGATGTCCTTGGGAGAAATCTTGCCGTCCTTTTAAAAATTTTAAAAACATATCGAATTTTTCGCATTTCAAACTAAAACTTCAACTAGAAGACGGCACGGGTTAGGTTATTCTACGGCCATAAAACTTCAT
Source organism: Rhagoletis zephyria (assembly GCF_001687245.7). NCBI lineage: Eukaryota > Metazoa > Arthropoda > Insecta > Diptera > Tephritidae > Rhagoletis > Rhagoletis zephyria. The sequence continues at coordinate 2,192 of NW_016196339.1, read as the reverse complement.
ATATATACTATTTAGACTAAAAAGCACAAATATAAAGGGTATGCATATCGAAATTTGCAAAAATTGTTTTCCATATATGTATGTATTCTTGGGACAGCCTAGTATGTACATATATATGGCCATACATATGTACATCTGTGCATTAGACCTTATCGCCGTACACCCCTAAGTCTAAAGTATTTTTGCAAGGCTGTTTTGAAAAAAAAAAATTAAATTAAATTAAATCCATCCTAGGGGTCGCCCTTTTACATTTTTCAGTGACACCTAAGTGTCGGAAATATCTGTTGCAACAAAATTCAAAACGATATTTGACACTCGTATTTATTTATTTTTATTTGCATTTAAAATGTAGTTCGATCCATGATAAAAATATAGTAAGGTAGAACCGCTGAGAGTCACTTTTAAAATTCTTGACGTTTCCAAACAATTTAATTTTTAAATTTACTCACAAACTCACACACACATTTTCATTTTCAATCTCAAGCAACAACAATTTCGAACAATTTCAATTTTTTATTTTCAATTTTATATGATTTTAAAATGTTGGCAAACTTCAAAAAAAAATCATGGCCGACAAATTGAGAGAACGGTTATACCTTGCTATGTTTTTATCATGGTTCGATCTGTTACAGAAACAAGAGAAATCAAAATTTGAAAAATTGGACAAAGTTCACAAAAATTAATCAAACTTCAAAAAATTTTCAGAAAAATTTCGAATATGCAGCTTTGTAGTCAATTTTAGTATAATAAAGTGCAAGTTTAAAATCACTAAAAATTACCGTTGGTTTTTAGTGAAGGGTGTTCAGCGTTTTCTTTCATGTAACCTATGAACAAAATCTATTTTTATGTTTTTATGTGGAAGAAAATGCGCAACACCCTCGACATAACAAAAAAAATCCTAAAAATCAACGGTAATTTTTAGTGACTTGAAACTTGCACTTTACTAAAATTTAATGGGCTACAAAACTGCATACTCGAAAATATTCTAAAAGTTCTGAATAAATAGTTTGAAATTTTGATGTAAATTTTTTGTAGTTTGATTCATTTTTGTGAACTTTGTGCAATTCTTGAAACTTTTATTTCTTGTTTTGTTCAAATTGATGTAAGAAAATAATAAACTAGCAACATCCATTTGGCTATACATTTTTTTTTTTCTTTTTTAATAGTCCTACTGGAATAATCGAAATACGTTCTTAGCAAAAGTTTAATGGTTTTTGGTGAGTTTTAATTGACTAACATTAGGGTACGCATTTTCGCACATTTCCCAAAACTGCAACAATGTCATTTATTGCTAAAAGATTAGGACACCCTATATATCGTCGCTACTATCGAATGTGCGAAAATGCTTTTTCAATTACTAAATATAACTCGCGCATGCATTTATAGTGATACGCAAATTGCCTAATCGTAAAATTTCGAATTTTCTTATAAGCAGAGGATACTGGCTTTAACTAAGTGTCGAATCCCACACTTTTTCCTAATGACAACAACATATTTACAACAATTTCTTCGCTCTCCTGAAGAGTACCCATTTTCACATTCGATCGTTTGACATGGTAGCGACGATATGTATGTATTTCTGTATCTATATTGATTCCTTATCCGTTATGTGAACAAAGTTATTGTGCACAAGTGCGCTCGGGTATAAAAATTTCGAATTGCCCTACCAAAAAAAATTGATTTTTTTTTTCGAAGCTGCCTTGCAAAATTACTTAAGGCTCAGGGCTGTATGACGAACCTTTTTTCGGTACGGTTTACAGTAGATATGTATGTTTGGATGTATGTAATAATGTGCATTGTAAATGTTTAGGAATAACTATCCGTGAACGAAGAGCAATTATATGTTTTAATCAGATACATACATATTTAGTTGTCGCCACTTCTCTCATCATGATCCCCGCGTCATTATTTCAATTGACTGTTTGACACCTAGGACTATTAAAATTGTAAAAATTTTTAACAAATTCCAAAATTAATCAATTAAAGCTCGTAACAGCTGAAATAATTGAATTTAGCTGTGCATCGTTGGTGCAGAATACCATTTGCGAATGCTCTCCATTATCGCGCGCAACAAGTAAGTTCCTAAATATAAAAGCCAGCAGTCATAGAGAAATTAAAAAAAGTTTTTAACGATTAAAAAATCGTGTTTTATTGTAATCACCATTTTAACTCTTTCATAGTCAACTAAAAAT
>NW_016196338.1:0-2931 GCF_001687245.7 Rhagoletis zephyria | reverse complement strand
ATGGTTAAACGATCGCTAAAACAATATTTTTAACGAGTATATTTGTATGTATGTACATATGTTCATGTAATTTGACTTGAATAGTATTCGAGTCGATACTTCAAAAGGGCTTTAATCTGAAATTGCAAATTTTAACTGCACTTATTTTGAGCGATACTTAAAATATTTACTATTCATTGCTAATTCCAACGCAAAGAAGGCCTTTGCCATCCTGTGCTAATACCAGCGCGTACCGCATTGCATGGAACTTAGTGCAGGAGCGTTCGTCGTACTTATTTCGTACGACAACACCAAGCCAGCGGAGGCGGTGTATTTCCAATCAATGCACTTTGTCTATTGCCTTGTAAATTTCATATAGCCTTGCCGATGCATAACAGGTCTTATAACTTCTGCAAAAATTTTCTCCAAAAAATCTACGGGTTGGCTGGTCGTGCCTGCTTCTTCTGCATACGCTTGCAGGAAATGTTAGCCGCGATAAGGAGTAAATTTTGTATGACGAGAGCAGACTTTGCTTTTCAATTACCTACTGAGTCCAAAATAGAAGTTATTGACAAGAGTGATTTTCCTTTAGTATTACTGTTAAAAGTACCGCGTGTGCCGACCCCCGAGTGCTCTGACTGTTTGCTTGGGAGCAGCATATACTCCGTTTTGTCCTTCTTCAACTCCGCAGTGCTTGCTATACTTGTGGAATGAAACGTCATAGAATTCTGCTTCAATTTCTACTTAAAAATACTGCACCGGATCTGCTGATACCAAGTTTAGAACATTCTACAGAAGATTCTTGCTCCGAAGAAGAAACGAAGCTAAGGTACGGTATAACGTAGTGTTTTTGTTCTACGCTATTCAACCTGCCAGTATGCATTGAGTTTTGTTGCGGTTGTTAAAGAAATCTGCCTGGCCACGGTCTGGGGATGTCATATCTTTCGTACTCTGCTTTTGTTGCCGAGTAACCCCTCCAAGCTTAAAAATAGTCCAGTCCGGAACACGACCAGGAATAGGTAGATAAGGATAGAAACCGTTACCATTATAACTACCATTACCATTAGCATTATTATTAGCATTAGCATTACCATTACAATTACCATATCATTACCATTACCAAGACCGTTGCACTAGCATTACCATTACCAATACCATTGCACTAACATTATCATAAACATTACAATTATTGTGTCGTACGATGACAGATACGAATACGAAAATTAATACTAACACCCCTATTGTGAGTGTCGACTAACAAATAGTAGATAAACGACTGTTAGTCGATTATTGATTATCCGTGGTATTTTCTAAGTGGTTTTCTCGTTCAATAAGTGAGTGTGAATGGTTTATAGTGGCTCATCTTTCTACAAACAAACAGATGTAGAAGGATGAGCGATTAAAAACAATTCTCTGTCGCTTATTCAGTCGCCAAAATAACGTAAGCGCCATTTTTTTTCAAAATTTTCTTTTCGATTCAGAAATACATCTCGAGGAATATTTCTGCATTAAAAATAAAATTTTGAAAATAAATGTCGCTTACGTTTTATTTGCGATTATGGCTCTAATTTTTATTTACTTCATTAAAATTCAGTCATAAATAAAGAAAAAGTAGTATTTTTATTTGTTAACAAGCACAATTATCTGTAGGCCCAATAAACACTTTGTTTTGACGGTTTAGAACCAAAAGGCCTGTGGTATGTCATTTGAGTAGGATTCTAGGGCTCGTGAAGAAATATTTGTTGTCATGCGCTCTTCCTTCCAACACAGGACGCTTTGTTTACACAGCTTGGATAAAAAAGACTTCTTTCATTTAATAAGAACAAAGTTATGCAACTCGTTTAAGGTACACAGTGCACCTCAACGTGTTTAAATGAACCACATGTTTTTAGTGCGATTATTATGTATTTTTTACTATAAGTTACATGTTTTACCATTTAGGGTGGTTCTTAAAATTGAAATGAACGCGACCGTGAGCGCTTAAGACGGTTTAGCCGTCTCGCACAGGAGGCAAAATACAGATTCCTCTAAAGAGACTCAAAAAATTAAAATTCATATTTTTTAACCTATAACCAAAATCAATACAGGGGCAAAGTTCAGATTCCTCTATGGAGACTTGAAAAATTTATATTAACTTTTTTTTTCATTTAATACCCAAATCGATACTACCAAAGGCGAGTATATCACATATCGGTTATCATGTCGGTTAAGACGTCTTCATAGNGGCCCGCTGTGCGACAGACCTTAACCGTCTCCAATCAGGACCAAAATTTAGATTTGATATCTTCGACTATAATAGCATTGACGTAGGGGCTGACGCTTAGGAAATCTGATGTAAAAATTTGCCTCCACATTTAAGGACCACCGTAATGTACATAAGTATGTACCCACGTGTATATAATTATACTAAGTAGTGTGTATATAGATACTTACATGCAAATCAGCAACTGTAAATGAAGAGTCACGAATCAGCCCGCCCGCGCATTATGTGTAAAATGTGTAAGACGTGCGAATTGGCTGTAAATTGCTCATTGAACTACGCAGCTCGTATTAAATTGCGCATAGCTTACGAAATCTCGTTCAAGTTTAACGAAGAATAAAGAAGAAGGGCGCGTAGGTGGACTGTGCTGCGTTTTTTCCAGTTTACAAAAAAAAAAAGAAAACATCACACTTGCAGTTTCGTTATGATTTGATTGTGTATTTACATTCATGCAAATTAATTTGTATTACAAAATTGTGCTAAAAAATTGTTTGTACAGTTTTATTGTATTATTATTTGAACTTACTAATGATAGCAAGTATGCAGTGTTACTACTATAAACTTAAATAAATTTAACTTTTGCATTTAGACCAGCTTGCCTACCGTTCCATATACCATGCACACTTACATATACGCTTAATATTAAATGTTGAAATATTTTTCAATATTTGGTAAAGAATTTACTTCTTAAA